>NW_004798051.1:171407-189336 GCF_000002075.1 Aplysia californica | reverse complement strand
AGAGAGAGAGAGAGAGAGAGACAGAGAGACAGAGACAGAGACAGAGACAGAGAGATAGAGACAGAGAGAGAGCGAGATAAAGAGGGAGACAACCAGAGCAGGGGAAGGGGGAGAGAGAGATGGGGAGTGGATACCAGACAGACAGACAGACAGAAAGACAGACAATTGCAACTAAACTAAACAAAATATTTTTTTCATAATGCTATTAAGATCTTTGGTTTTGCATGTTCCAGGTAAATGTCTCTAGAAATAATACTTTTATAAACATTTGTTTTAGACTTTGCATTAAAAACATAGATCTAACACTTTCCCACTACTTTAATTGAATTGAAAGCTATATCACTCAAAGTATTTGACAAAGTTTATTTATCCTGGGCATGCCAAAGCCACATGTAATAGGATTTGACACATGCACACACACACAAACACACTCAAATACACACACAAGCACACACACACACAAACACACACACAAACACACACACACAAACACACACACACACACACACACACAAACACACACACACACACACACACACACACAAACACAAGCACACACAATGTGGCTTTATCTAAGAAAGAACAGAAAATATGACAGGAAAGTTAGAGTCACATGACATCAGCGTCATCCTACGGACACCCACTTAATGTTTTGAAGTTTGAAAAAAAATTGAAATAATTGTTGTTGTTTTTTAAAGAATAAAGAAGAAAACACCCAGATCAGAACCATAACTTTGCCTCTTTTTTGTGGGTTTTTTTCTGTTTAAATTAAAAAACTGGGAAGGAAGTAACGAAACAGAGCGAAACTACTTTCAGTCCGCTTGATGACACACTGGACAACAGTTTAAAGTTTCAATCCCTACAGTGACATTCTTGACCTTAATAAAAACGTACAGGGAGTTATGTAATCGCACACACCCTCAATCATAGGCGTCTCAAATCATAGTTGAACATTTATTTCTAGAACTGAACGTAAAAGCCATTGCCCTGGTAGATCACACTCTCGGCGACCAACAAACATCGTATCTGTTTGCCTGTCGTTAATTTTTCTTCAGTTCACACAATTCAGCACTGTTCATCTACAGGGTGATTAAAAAAAACTGCGCTATTTTTTTGTTAATATTTTCCTCCACACTGACGTTTTGTATTTCAAATTTGTACACAATATTTGGAAGGCAAAAGAAATTTGTCTGATATTCATTTTAGATAAATCCACCCAATATTTCCTCTTCATAGCGCGTAAAAAGCCATTTTCAGCTATGTCCCCATTTTTGCTGCATGACGCACCAGTTTGCATTAGGCCTACCACTAAAAATCCCAACAATAGTGCCATATTGCAAACTACAGCATCTTAACAGGACCTGTAGAGAATCAGAACTAATTATTCCTAAACAAAACGACCACTGCAGGTCAAAAACACACCATTTGCATCCCTTTAAACGTCACCAGGGTGCAGAATTCAATAGATGAGCCCCATGAGGCATCTGTCCGTAGACGATGCCTACAGCAATGACTTTCCTTCATCTCAACGGTCCACATTCTCAAAGCATATTTTCATCTACGACTGTACCATTTTCCCGTTCCCGAAGCTATCAGAAGAAAGCAATGTGTTCATGATTCCTCGGTTGTTTGAAAAGCGTGAACATTTCCTGTATGACATTTGGTTCCTTGGAAAAGCCCATATTCACCTTTCAGGTTATATCAACTCTACAAATGATATGATATCTATTTGAGAAACCTCACCCTCCCCCCCCCCTTCCCTATTTCCTCTCGAAACAGCTCCGTACTGTAAGTTGTACAGTGTGTGTGGCTTTGAGCACTCATTGAGAGGATCCTTGTGTTTGGCCACCACTGAATATTACGTACTTTCAAATGTGTCGGGTCCAAAGGAGGACATATAGACCCTTGGTTCTCGAAATTCCAGAATTTAAAAGAAAATAATGTTTTAACTCTGTAGGAGAAAAGAAATATTGTCTAAAGGTTACTGGGATGGAAAGATAGATCTTTAAAATAAAAGGAAAGAAAAAAACTCCAATCATTTACTAACTTTCCTGACAAGCTTGTTTAAATTGGCACATTTTGCATTAATTATAGGTGGTTTTTTATTTCTGTTTTCGAAAATAATTTATTCCTTATGAATTTTATGTCAAACAAATTTCTTTTGAATAAATTATATTTGTTCCCAATTATAAAATTCTTGTACAAATTGTGTGCGAGATATTGAGAAACAAGTGGTACAGTTGCTTTGGGGGGGGGGAGATGTTTTTTTTTAATCCCCCTGTACTTTCACACGAGAAAGGCCCTAAGGAATCGGTTTATTCAGCACTGTAAGGTTATTTACTAGGCATGCCTTTTAGGTTTGATGTTTATCTTTGATAGTGAGCGGAGAGTCTTAAAGTCTACCAAAAGAACTGACTTATACCCAGTGCCCATTGGGGGATCGGCAAACCGATAGCCAACCGATCGCCAACCGATAGCCAACCGATAGCCAACCGATAGCCAACCGATAGCCAACCGATCGCCAACCGATAGCCAACCGATAGCCAACCGATAGCCAACCGATAGCCAACCGATCGCCAACCGATCGCCCGACTCGAGGCCTGAAAACAGACGCGTTTTTTTTTTAAGGCTGAGAGTGAGTCTGGCGATCGGTTTGTGTCACGATGGTCGCTTTGCGTCCTCAATCCTGTTAGCCCCGCCTACCGAACCGAAATGAACCGAACCAACCATGGCTGTGGGCACCCCGCATTACATTCAGAAATGTTCTGTTATCGTTTCCAACTATTGGCATCAGTGTCGTTGCACAGTACGATACTCACTGAGCTAAGGATGAGGTGCACATTTAAAGTACATCAGAGTACCTGTAACAGTCTTTTCTCCTCCTGGAGAGCCTCGGCAGCTGACTGCAGTGTGGTATTTGTAGCGTTGATGGTGGACACCGGATCCATACTGACTCAGAAGCTGTCTAATTATCTCCTGATGTTCTACCTGGTTTGACCTGAGAAAAAAGACACATGGAGACATTAACATAAAAGGGAAATGAGTTTCCGAACACCCACCTGGAGCAAACAAGAAATAATTTTTTCAAGTCCCTAACGGATTTTATTTCTGAACTCGTACCTTATATATGAATCTGTTTTGCTACAGTAAAGGACGTCACTTGGTCGGTAAGAGCAAATTTTGACATTTTGTCAAGTTTGGAATGGAGGCTCAAAGTTTACTTTTACCGCTTTTTCCACTTGTGGAAAAAAATCATTCAAGCTTTTCTCTGTGTATCTTTACACACAATACAGACTGGTTCAAAGTAAGATCTGGAGTACGACATGAAGGCGTTTTTTCTCCCTTCTATGTTTAATCTATAAAGACAATCCAAAGCTCAGAACTCCTCAATGAACCTATATTCGAAGGAGACCATGTCTTATTGATCCAAACCAACAAAGCCTCCAAAATCATACTACCAAATTGAACCGAACCGAACCGAACCAATCATGCTCCGAGAAATTTGACATGAAAATAAGCACATCAAAAACAGAAGTTATGAAACTGAGCCAAAACCATAGTTCCTTGAACATCCATGTCGATAGAAAACAACTGAAACAGATGAAGGAATTTAAATAATTTGGCAACACTTTTTCCGAAAACGGGTCCATAAACAGAGAAATAGAAATGAGAACTCAAAAGGCCAACGCTGTCACCTAACAGCTGCACCCCTCATATCTCATCCAAACATCTCCATGGACGCAAAGAGGCGGCTTATCACTTCTATATTCATACCAACATTATGCTACCAGTGCCAACCTGGACATTAAGTAAAACGTATGAAAGCAAAATCACTGCATGAAAAATGAAATGTCTCCACAAAACCATTAACACCCCCAGAGAAATGAAGTTCAAGTAAGAGCAGCTACTCTGGCACAGAATCCTGCCAGCATTTCATAGAAAGACAGAATAAAATGCTTTAGCCACCTGTTACGTATGCCATCAAGCAAGCCAGCCTCGAGAGCCTATGACACCAAGCACTCAGGCTGTAAAGGAAGAGGAAGGCCACGCAAAAGGTGGATTGGATGTGTCAAGGAAACCCCGACAAGTAATCCTAATATTCCAATTGAAAGAGCTGCGTAGCTGGCCTACCACAGAGAACTGCATCTCCCCTCGACGCTTAGCGCAACAGAGGATGAAACAGTAAAAATTAAGTGGAAAGTAAATAAATACTCAGTAAGTATCAGTACATTTGACATGTGGAACTAAGAACCCAGCTCCACTGCACTGGTGTGTGTGGTGCAACAGTTATAGGTGACCGCCTTCTTTGCAAAAGACGCGAGTTATTGTCCTACGTGTGGAAGGTATTTTATCAAAATTGTACTATCTCATTCTTTGTGCCGGGATCTCGGTATCCACTATTACATAATAATAATCGATAATTTTTTCATTGTGTTAGAATCTTGCAATGGAGCAAAAGCTGTTAAAGTTTGCGTTACCTTTTGAGGAAATAGCGAGTTAAAAAGCTTTATAATATCTTTTTATTATTTTGTCAAGTATTGCAATGCAACGATTTTATTTATTTTGCTGTGCTCCACCATCAACCATCCCCCCCCCCCCCCCCCAACACAGAGGGAGAGAGAGGGGGGGAGAGAGAGAGAGAGAGAAAGAGAGAGAGAGAGAGAGAGAGAGAGAGAAAGAAAGAAAGAAAGAAAGGAACAGACAGACAGAGAGACAGACAGACAGACAGACAGACAGACAGACAGACAGACAGACAGACAGACAGACAGACAGACAGACAGACAGACAGACACGACCTTGTAGTAACGCCACTGAACATACAACCTAGACATACCATTCAAGCCCTTCGGCGAGATATGACATGATAGCTCGAAGTCTTATAGATACTCAAGCGTCAAATAATATTATTTTTAGTTTTCAAAACTTGAACAAAAGAGATATTGTCTTAGGCTTACGTTTTCAACAGAAACCGATGTCTCTGATAGGCACAGCAAAAGAGCACTAACCTGAGCAAAACACACAGACAGTGGATAATCCCTGTTATAAGCTTGTTCACTTTCGTCTGTTCGCGTTAAAAACAAATTCTAACTCATTTATTAATTTACCTATGCCCTCGAAACTTTGTATGGCACTTCTGCAGGCCAGCGACCAAACAAAAATATAGTTGGATTTTTTAAAGATCTTGATCCAATGGTTAAAAAAAAAGTTTTTTTCCTTGTGCCTTCTTTGAAAACCGTTCTTTGGATGCATGCACAGAAAAATTAGAATAAAATGACTTACAGTAATCTTGCCTTCAAATTGCTCACGTTGAAGATGCTAGGTCATTCAACGTTTAGACCCGTATGCAAAGAACTGAGAAGATTAAACAGGGGTTTCCTTTTAGCTTGTTTTAACTGCGGTCAGGGGAAAAAGAACAAGCTATAGCAAGACAACCCACAAGTTCCAAAACTGTTTGCTAACACAAAACTAGTTAACCCTATCCATACGTCGTGTTTTACTATCGTATCCATACGACATGAGTATCTCTGTGACACCACTTTCCAAAGAGGGAATTTACTCATTAATCCGATCCGTATGCTTAGCATAGCAGTCTTTCAAAATGATTTTTTGAGAAGTATTGAAAGTTTCAAAGAGATCTTCGTACTAAAAGTACTCTAAAATGTGAATAATACAACCCCGGGGGTACAAAATGACCCCAAGGCGTACGGATAGGGTTAAAGAGCTACTGCATTCGACGAATTCGACCTAAAAAAAGCCCCCCAAAATATAACAATTTTGTGACCAATCTAGGCCGAAGCTAACAAATTTACAAAGTTCTCGATCTTGGACATGAAAACATGATAATTGAAAAAATACGTATTACCAAAGACGTCTGCAGATGACATTGTCATGATCTGTCACAGCTTTTTACTTTCCTTATACCTGACTTTCAAGCCTTGCTGACACTGTTATATGTTTTTTAAAATGGTATTCTATTCTTTCTTTTTCATTTTCTTTGATTATTTATTTCATTCTATTGTCATTTGATTTTTATTTCATTGCTTTATTTGATGTTATTTTAATTTGTTTTGGGTTTTTTTTTTGTTTTTTTTTTTGGTATTCATGTATATTTAATTTGTGTTTTTTTCTGGGGGAGGAGGGGGGGGGTTTATGCATGTAATTTAGAATACTCCTTTTGTTGTGCATGTATATTTCTACACTCTGTCGTTCCTATTCTTGGAGGCTGCTTTCCCTTGATATCCGATATTTTGTTCATGGCCGAGCAAAAAAAATAGGTGAGGGGTCGGGAAATGAGGGGGAGTTGGTGGGGAAAGTGGTGATAATAGTGAAGGAGAAGAAAAAGAAGAACGAACATTGAAAGAAAAAAACTAATCAATCAAGGTGAATGAGTGGAGATATGAAAGTTGTAGATGTTGAGCTGTTTGGGTGGATTTTTTTTTTTTTAATAAAGAGAAAGTATCTTGTTGAGAAAACACAGGGTGAGACACCATTGTTACTTTCAGTAAAGTCTGTACTGGGGTGAAAGATAAGGACCACTGTGTAATAATAATCGAGCTTTGGCAAAAATCTCATTACTTCTGTCTTTGTAATTGTTCCAGATCTAGAGTTTTCTTTCGGATTCGTTATCTATTTTTTTTCTCACTGAAAGGGATAAGGGTCCAATAGTCATTCATTATATCTTTGTTTGTTTTTTATGCTTTTTATTCAGCAGTAGGCCAGACTGAATTATGAAAAGGCTAAAGCTCAGGGTTTAATTTTAAGGCAGACCAGAATTATTTTTTTTAAAGACAACTCCAAAAAGTGGCCAATTTTTCAGTTACTTTTATTTCAAGTTAAGAGAAAATAAGTGTTCTGCTGTGGTTTGCTCAATCTTTCCTATCAAATATCTATCATCCTTCTCTCCCCTCCTTCATTTTTGTGTTTGTTGTTCTCTTGTAACACCAAATTGCATTGGAAGTATGTTAAATATAATCTGTACCTCTTACATGTCATAAAAATTATATACGTAATACACTATTGGAAACTATCAGATGCCCCTTTTTCTACTAGGCATATGGTGTCAATCTCTTAGAAATGGGCGAGGAACCCCAAAAACAATTTCAACTGTGCGACTTGGGTCGCTTTCTTTACTGCAGTTTTCAAATATAAAGATTAGAACTAGAATCTATATTATTGTGCTCCCTAAATAATTTCCGAATAGGCTTGAGCGAAGATCTGGATTACGCTTTTCATATTAATCTGACAAAAGAAATACATCAGTTAACAGCGCTATGTTAAAACTTTCTAACATACTTATATCTTTACCTCACCGTGCAGGAAATTTCGTTTGGAAAGCAAATTAAAGAATCCTTACTGCACAGATCCAACACTCACATTTTACGAAAACAGCATAACAGAATAAGAATATCAAAAGATTACCATCCAAAATAAAACAAAACTGTTCACTGTTATTACTTGGATACAACACTCTAGAACAATCGTAACCTTGTAAAAGTCTCCGCTGTATTGGAAAATCTTAAAGACCCCTGCCTAGGACCTAGTCCTGCTCGCTCCACGCACAAACAACGTTAACTTGATCTGATGCATGCTCTAATATCCAACAGTTATCCCTCTCTCTCTCTCTCTCTCTCTCTCTCTCTCTCTCTCTCTCTCTCTCTCTCTCTCTCTCTCTCTCTCTCTCTCTCTCTCTGCTGGTTCTTATACAGGGTATGACACGAGAGATAATGCTCTTATCAACCTCGCAGACCATTCATGGCGACAGGCCATTATTTATTTATCATTCAATCTGAAGTGAACCAAGTCTGAGCAACAAATCTGCATTTTGGCTGTTTTTACCTTTGAAGTGCGGATAATGCCCCATACAGTAATGTTACAACACGTTCAATTTTATATGCTAGCCTCATAGAGTAGGCCATAACCACACGGGGACGCACGTTGTGTTCTACGAAATAGGCCTAGATCTACATCTCAGACACAAACTAAGGATCTATTGTGGCGTCAGTGGCCCAGTGGTTAGGCTAGCGGACTCATAATCTTGAGGTTGCGGGTTCAGGGGTTCGAGCCGAGGGGCTACGTTGTGTCCTTGAGAAAGGCACTTTACACGAATTTTCATCACCTCACCGTGGTGGGAATGGGTACCTGGCCATAGACAGCCAAAGTTCTTGTAAGTATGTTAGTGTTTTAGAGCCTATAAATGGCTGCTTGCACTGTATGCTTCCCAGTAAGTTGAGGTTGTTTCAGAATGCTCTCAGGTCTGCTGGGGGTAATAGTATAGATTGTGAAGCGCATAGAGCCCGCTGTTAACGTGTATTTGCGCTATACAAAAGCTATCTTTTATTATTATTAAAAGACAACCAAAATTAAGAGGTCTGATTTTCTCGAGTGACGAGAAAGATTTCGCTGTATTTAGCATGTCAATTTAACTTAACCTGCTATATTCACCTAACTGAAAGCCCACAGAATGAAGCGATTCGCGTATGAGCGTACACCAAAAGCAGATTCTAATGATTTTTAAAAAAAATTTTGGTAAGTGTTTTACGACGCTCGCAACTGCACAAGGTCATATGAGCGTGGGGGACAAACTAAACTATGTTGCCTAAATGTTCACTTAGTAGTCATGTATTGTGTGGTATCCTCATAAAACTAGCTACGAGTACCTGGTTAAAATTTTAATCTTGTACTAAAAAGGCAGTGCCACATGAGAGCCATTTCTTTGCTTACCACACGCATTTTTTTAAACACAGAAGGGGGAGGAAACTGAAACAGAAGTAGTAATAGTAGTCGTAGTAGTAGTAGTCGTAGTAGTAGTAGTCGTAGTAGTAGTAGTAGTAGTAGTAGTAGTAGTAGTAGTAGTAGTAGTAGTAGTTGTAGTAGTAGTAGTAGTATAACAGGAACAAGAAAAAGAAGAAGAGAAAATTTGACTTTCCAGCTCGTGTGATGCATACATTTATGTTCTAAAGTAAAACATAGATAATGTATGTCCAGGGAGCTTAACACCTTTACAATGTACTACAGTAAACCAGTTAGGCGCTCGATTTGTCTGCTGGGACGTGGTATACCTTTCACAGTGGGTTGGTTGGCTTTGGCGGGCAGGGCCGAAACAGACGGCCTCCAGAGTGACCTAACCAAGGTTGATAGGGGTGTTAAACACCTACAATTACGACAGTTACTATGCCAAACCCTTAACTTCACAAGACGAGACAGGCGGAGAAATGAAGAAGTAAGAGCAACTGTCGGAATTGGGTCCTGTTTGCATTATATAGAAAGACAGAGAATAAAATGGTTTGGCCACCTGTTCCGTATGTCACCTGGCCAACCAGCCTCGAGAGCCTACAACACCAAGTACTCAGGCTGTAAAGGAAGAGGAAGGCCAACCAATAAGGTGGATCGAGGGTGTCGAGGTAACCATGAGAACACATAATATTAGAACTGAAGAAGCTGTGGAGCTGGCCTTCCACAGAAAACTGCAACAGAGGATAAAAAAGTTTTAAAAAGTAAGACTATGATCTTTGTTCAGTAGCCTGGACGGAAGTTATTAAATCCTGTTGTTTTTCTCACCTCCAATGCCTTGGGAAATTTTTCTGAAGATTAAATACATTGTTACTCACACCTTAACCGGAAATACCAGCTGAACAACTCATGTTGGAGTTTAAAAAGTACTATTAAAATTAGTTCGTCCTCCAATGCCTGACGATGGCCAATGTTTCTGTAGAGGAAAATATTTCTTAAACCAAATGAAAGAAATGGTATTAGTGTGGCTTCTGCTATCGCCAATGGGACTAGTCAAACTTTTGTAATAGAAGACTATGCCACATTTTGAATTTTTATAAGCTGCATTTACATTTGTTGAAGTGCCTAGCTCGTGGGATTTTCTCTTGGCTTTAGCATTTCTAATTTATCTGTGAAGCCTCATAATAATATTATGATTTGATGTCCTCATATATTGCTGCTCTCCAATTGGGTCTATCAGAAGCTAGCTGACTAAACTTGACCGTGAAGCCATAAATTTATTTTCTTCTCCTAAGGTAGACAAATTACGTCATGTATGTGTTAAGCTGCCCACGCTGTTTACCGGAGTAACTGCAAATTTTCCTGTTCAGCTCTGCGTTCTCGCAAACAAAAGATGCGAGTGAAATTCCCTCACAGGATTCTCTACGCTTTGCTTCTGAGGCATATCCTACAAAGCCTCCGTTTCAAATGGCTGGAAAAATCGAAGCAGCCGACTTCTTAAATAATTTAAAGCGCGTCAAAGAGGATAAAAGACATGTATAGCAACAACAACAAAAGCTAAATGACGGACGTTAAACCCCGAAGACAAAAACGAAGATAACAAAGCTCTTAGACCTCTTAGTTAATCACATTGAGGTGAAAATTTGTTGACTTTAACCGGGCGCAAAAAGCAAAAAGTCCTACTTGCTGACATTCAGCAAGATTAGATCTGAAAGAGATATCGTATAACCGGGGTTGCTAACTCTTTCGTCAGGTACACACGGTCTTGTAATTACGTGAGTTGAGAAACTGACCTCAGTCTCGGTTTATAGCAGAACAAGGAACAAACGTTGACCCCCCCCCTCCTCCCCCCCATCTCCCCCGCCCCCACCCAAGACCCCCTGCAATCCGTTAGCAGTCCAACAGTTTATCTTGGTCAAGAGGCAAACACGACCAACTGGGTTGGTGAATTAAAGTGTGTGTGTGTGTGTGTGTGTGTGTGTGTGTGTGTGTGTGTGTGTGTGTGTGTGTGTGTGTGTGTGTGTGTGTGTGTGTGTGTGTGTGCAGAAAGAGTTGGAGGGTTACATAGACATAGAATTAGTTGGCCATTGTCTGCGCTTTCATGTTATCGGTTTGCTGCTTGTATAACATTGTTAAGATTTTATTGCACATAGTTATTTCGCTTTTTTTTTTTATTGCACAATTTGTATTATACTGAACGTGCCTTCCCGTGTGGTTGATGCTTAAGCCCACTTACCGTTTCTGGGGGCTTAAATCAGCCATCATCCATTCTATTGACTATGAAAGGAGGCGGAAGCGTGGCAGGAAGGGCTCAAAAGAAAGAAAACATTCTCGAAGTATAACGTCTATTAAGCATAAAGTTAGTCACAAAAAAAGTTAATACGTTTAGCCACGCAAAGAAAATATTTTGAACAAGACAGTCGAAGACTAAGACTTCAAAAAGAGCTTGATAAACGGATTCATTTCCCTTGCATTAGTTTAACACCTTACATAACATTGAAAATTTACATGTTTACCAGTTGCTCCGAATACACGTCTCCACACTGTGGGGTTTCAAAGATCTGTTGTTTTTGCTGTTTGTTTGTTTTGTTTTTTGACAATCGAGAGATTGATACACGAAAAAAAAGGACGGATAACATTTTATCAGCTGACTTAACTTGATCATATCATTTCCGGAGGAAGGCTGTTTCGACCCTCTTTCGACAAACCCGGGATGAGTTGGACACAGTAAGCGAGCACACAGAAGAAGACCCGAAGAAACAGAATTCCTCTAATTAAAATAAAAGCCGAGACTTTATCGTAGAAGGAAGAACTACTAGGACAGACAGCATGTATACACACACTCTCACACACAAGCACACACACACACCTATATATATTATATAATGTATATTATAATGTAATATTATATTATTTATTATAATATAATATAATGCAATATAATATAACATATATCGATGGTGGAGTGATGAAACCTCGTAACCCTCAATTTTTTTGAAAGTCGGTTTTTTTGCCTAAATGTCTTCTCCCAGTCCTTCTTCACATTGTGTCAAACGCACTAGGTTAAATTATGAAGAGAAAGTATTTAAAAAACTCGCAACCCTCACCTGGTGCGCCGATCTGCTTTTGCGTGGTTTCATCACTCCAGGTTTGAGAGAGCGACTTGCTTATACGAGGTTCTGGATAAGCCTTCTTTATGAATTGACTCAATGGAAGCACTCATAATTGACATTTTCTGGTGCATTTTATATGCCTGACTTAATAAAGAAATGCTTCATTCATTCATTCATTCATTCATTCATTCATTCATTCATTCATTCATTCATTCATTCATTCATTCATTTATTCATCCATTTTATTTCAGTCAGTTCAGAAATTCAAATATGATCATAAGTGAAGGAGTTACATTAGGTAAATCTATTTGAAATCCCGTTAAAGGGATGACTAACGTATTGGTAAACAAAATGTTCTCATAAAGCACAAACGTAATTAACATTTAATTTCAGGCAACAGTCACACCTTGAAAAGACAGGTGACAATAGTCCTTACTAAAAATAAGTGACAAGTCTATGCACTCTCCAGATGTCACCTGGTCATTTTGTTTATCAGAGAGAGGGTAAGGTATCACTCCTTCTCAGACTATGAATCCGCTGATTAGTCGAATCTTTCAGTCGTGGTTGAGACCAAATAGTACTGAACCTACCCATGTTCTTCTTGACCCTGAAGTCTATTAGAGGACATTGTGATAAATTTGTGCCTCAACAATGCAAGTGATATGGACATTTACGTATCTGTTTTGAATATCTAACCCCAACTGTGCTCGCATCACCTAGATTTTTACACCATCCAAGGGCTGGTTTAGAAACCACTGAGCAGACCCCGTTCCATGAATTGATTCCCGCTACCATTTCGAAGACCTTTCCAGGGATGTGTCTTATATGT
Source organism: Aplysia californica (assembly GCF_000002075.1). Classification (NCBI taxonomy): domain Eukaryota; kingdom Metazoa; phylum Mollusca; class Gastropoda; order Aplysiida; family Aplysiidae; genus Aplysia; species Aplysia californica. The sequence goes on along the minus strand of NW_004798051.1, from coordinate 176,664 downwards.
GGATGGGGGGGGGGAGGAAGTATCAGCATCATCCCGGGCTGAGTCTGCACCAACACCAGTGTCGCCTGGAATCACGCCCCAAACCATACTGACGTTTCCCCAGGCAGCTGTAAGTCAGCTGCTGAATAATTACCTGCGGAGTCACAGCAACACGATCTGCAAACTACATTCCTAGGCCCATTTCACCTTCAGGCACCTTAGCCACTTTTCCTGGAGCCTGATCCAGAAACACAGCTCATTTCGGATGCCACAGAGGAAAATATAGGGTTTTCAGGGGTGGCAACAAATAAGCGAAGGCCATCCGTGGATCTGGTCAGGAATACCATAATGATTCAATGAAAAGCCCAGCTACGTCACTGAAACCAAACTGTGATTGCAAGAGCTGAACTCTGAAATGTAAAGAGCAAAGGGCTCTCGAGGAAAACAGACACATTTATTTTGATTTAGTGTGGTCCTCTCATGGGATGAAATAAAATGGCTCTTTATTGGACTAGTGGACATAAACCAACCTCAGATGGGGTATTCAGAAACTAACCAGATAGGGCATAGCTTCAAATACACATTTAAAATGGTGGTCATAAAGTACCAGGGTGTAAAAAGATGTTCCTGCATTCAACTAGGTTGAGTGAATGATTTGTAAGAAACATTTAGAACCAGTTATCAAAGGAACTCAGATATCTAAAAAATGCATGCACAATTCTGCCAAGACCACGGGAGGTAGCCTCTTAACAGGCACCCCCCCCCCCCCAAATCAATAAAACAATCAAGAAGAATAGCCTGTCTTGTTCATGCCAAAGAAAGATATGTGCGACCTTTGCATTATCCGTGAAGTTGGCAACGTGCGGGTGATGTTTGGAATGCTCACACTCTAGAAAAGGGGCAGCGGACAAGGAAAAGGAACGAGACAAATCTGAAGCGACCAAATATCTCGCCAGTGATGAACCTAAAATGGCGCATGTTTTCTTTGGATCTTCAGCTTGTACTTCTTACACTTACACTCACTCAAATTGAATGCATCAGCCTCATATTACAAAACAAAGCGTGTCGTTCATAACTTTACGATATTTGAAGCTGCAACACACCAGACTACTTGTTACGTGTGGCAAGAAGCAGAAGGGGGAATTAGCAAATACATTTGCTTAACTTAATGTCCACTGGCTTTCTTGAAGGAAAATCTGTACTTCCAGAAAACCATCATCGACAGCGACTGCTGTGGTTACCAATACAGAAATGCCACACTAGCCAATGTTTCTCTCAGCCTGTTTGCAACAACACATGGTAGCACAATTGAACAAAAATGGTTGATCAAAGGACACACAAATGTAAGTTGACTGTTCACTCAACTATTGAAAGATCAGTTCGAAAAGCACGAATCGAGGTCCCCCTACACTACCTCCATTTCTCCAGGATGGCCAGAGAAAAACCAGACCAATATTTGGATCACACATTATTCTAAGTGTGGAAGCTACAAGTCTATCAGACCAGGATCATTTTTTTGGGGGGGGGGGGTTGTCCGCACGTACGTTATGTATTTTCATAATTAACCCAATTAGTATTCATGACCCACCACCTTTTATTTGTTTGACATCCTCCATTCGTTTTTCAAAGCATTTTGTGTTTGGCGTTTGTGTATGTGTATGTGTGTGTGTGTGTGTGTGTGTGTGTGTGTGTGTGTGTGTGTATGTGTGTGTGTGTGTGTGTGTGTATTAAATTGTTTTCGTAATAAATTTTGTGATGGACTGACGCATTAAAACCTTGAAAAGCAGGTCTATATTTTGATCTAGATCTATTTCTTTCCATTGCGAAAGCCATCTGTAGTGCAACCAGAGACCATATTGCAGAGATATACTATTCATTTGTGCTTTTTTGTAAAATGGAAGTAACCAGATCTAATCCTGGAAAATTATATTGAAACAGATTGCACAAATCGCTGATCCGTTTGAGGTTTCAAATCCAAATTCTGCAGATAACACACATTTATTTGACTTCAGTTGGCCGGGAATCTAACTCAAAACTAATTGATCTTGAAGAAACATCTTCATCACTTTGTGGCGTTCCAAACAACAGATGCATACTGCTACCAAATGAGCAGCGAGAAAACTTGCAACCCTCAAACTCTGTCCTGATGAAACCTCGCAACCCTCCCGCCGGCTGACTACGCGGTTTCATCACGACAAAAATGTTGTAATGAAACCTCGCATCCCACAGCGTAACCATTTAAACAGTAGAAAAGTTATTTTTATGTACAAACCACGTTTCTAAGGTGCTTTCATTTATCTGTACCGACTTTGTTTCATATAGATGATTTTGTTCACGAGTAAATCAGTTTTTTGTCTCTCCTGTAAAATTTTCCTTTCTGGGGTTGCGAAGTTTCATCACTCCACCAGCGATATATATATATATATATATATATATATATATGTGTATATATATATTATGTATGAGTCTGAGAAAGAGTGAGTGAGTGTGAGTGTGTGTGTGAGAGAGAGAGACACACACACAGAGAGAAAGAGAGAGAGAGAGAGAGAGAGAGAGAGAGAGAGAGAGAGAGAGAATGAGAGAGAGAGAGAGAGAGAGAGAGAGAGAGAGAGAGAGAGAGAGAGAGAGAGACGAGGGTGATTTGGGGGGGGGATAAATAGGTTCATCTGGACTGGTCTTCTGGCGATACAGCTGACCACGAATCCCCTTCATAACTAACATAAACAGAAAGAATACAAAGGGAAACCGCCAAAAAATAAAAGCCAAACAAAAAACAAAAATCTTAACTTGGTCACATTATTGAGTCTGCTTCGTCATAGCTTCTATAGAAGGGCCACGCTTTGCATAGATCTGTGGTTAACGCTTCAGTCAAACATTTAACCGTAGGTTTTGGCAGATTAAGTAAGTTCTGCACCACTGGATCTAAGGCTCCACAGTTCTTTTCATACTTTGAAGACGAACCAAAAAGAACAGAATAAAAAAAAAAGTCTTTAACAGGAAATCGTAATCTGAGATTGGTTATCGTCAAAAGACAGAGAAAGAACGGAAGAAAGCGAAGTACTTGTTTCAGCAGAGATCAATAGACCCGCTAAAGGTGTGCAAAGATGGCCCATCGCGACAGGGTTTTTCTTGACAAGATGTCCTTCGGGAGAAAAGTTGGGGTCGACTCGGGTCACTGGCTGTGTCCTTAACGGGAGAAGCGACCTTCGGTTTGGCCGATTTTGCGCTATGTAAATTGAGATGTTGGCTGATTTTTGAAGGTCTGCCAGTTCTATCTAGGTCTAAAGATAGCAAGGAGACAAAAGAGAAAATCTTTTTTACTTCGAATATTGCCTTGGAAAACATGAGGGTGGGTCAAAATGTATTAAATTTTCAGAAAAATTATCGTTTTTCTCAAAGCATCATTTTTTGTAGCTGTCGCCCTACTCTTTCCTTAGTTTTTTATCCTTTTGACATGAAACTTTTAGGAAACATAGAAAGCAAGGCTCCCATCAATGTAACGCAGAGATATTTGCAAAAGAAAAAAAAAACGTTTCCTTTGGCATGCGATAACGAAACCAACAATTACAAAAGGTCTATATATACACATTGGGAAAATTCTCAATTTTTTCTTTTACTTACTTAATTTTACTTTTTTATCCTCTGTTGCCGTTAAGCGTCGAGGGGAGATGCAGTTTTCTATGGTAGGCCAGCTCTGCAGCTCTTTCAGTTGTGATGTTACGTTTTCTTACGGTTTCCTTGACACCCTCGATCCACCTTTTGCGTGGCCTTCCTCTTCCTTTATAGCCTGCGTGTTTGGTGTTGTAGGCTATCGAGGCTGGCTGGTCATGTGACATGCGTAACAGGTGGCAAAACCATTTTATCCTCTATCTTTCTATGTAACGCAGGCAGGACTCAGTGCCGATAGCTGCTCTTACTTCTTCATTTCTCTGCCTGTTTCGTCTTGAGATGTTAAAGGTTTTGCGGGGACATTTCATTTCGCATGCGGTGATTTTGCTTTCAAGGGTTTTGCTTAAGGTACAGGTCTGGCACTGATAACATAATGTTGGTATGAATACTGGGGTGACAAGCTGTCTCTTTGTGTCCATGGAGATGTTAGGATGAGATAGGAGGGGTGTGAGCTGGTAGGTGACAGAGTTGGCTTTTTGAGTTTGCATTTCTGTTTCTCTGTCTATGGACCCGTTTTCAGAAAAAGTGTTGCCATGATATTTAAACTCCTTCACCTGTTTCACTTTTTTACCATTGACACGGAAGTTCAGGGGACTATGGTTTCGACTCACTTTTATAACTTCTGTTTTTGATGTCTTATTTCCATGTTGAATTTCTCACAGGTATTGTAACTTGAGTTCGGTAGTGTGATTTTGGAATTTTTGTTGGTGATGATGAATAAGGTATTGCTCGTCTGCGAACAGAAATTCATTTAGGCTTTCTGGGCTTTGGTTTGCCTCTTGCGTTATTGTTCCCATATATATTATAAACAGGATAGGTTATATAATGCATCCCTGTCGTACTCCAGATCTTACTTTGAACCAGTCCGTATTGCCTTCCTTCGTTCTTACTAAGCTTCTGCTGTTGGTATATAGAGCTCTGGCATTATCTAACATTTGTCCTCTGACGCCATACTTTTCGAATGTCTTCCAGAATTTTTCATGGTTTACTCTGTCAAAAACCTTCTCCTGGTCTATAAAGACGATGTTGGATTTTTTGTTGTGTTCGATTGTTTTCTCGCATATCTGTCGTAATGCGAATACAACATCCGTGCATCCTCTTCCATTTCGGAATCCAAACTGAGCTTTGCTCAGATTTCTCTCTACAATATGTCTTTTGCGCTGCTCTCTTTCTTTTGCACTTATTCAAAAATGCTCTTTGTTACGTTCATAGGAATATGAAAATTTGGGCAGTAAATAAGAAAGTCTGCTTAGGGATTTGACATAATTTATTGTTTATTTTCAGGATGGCGGCTGTTTCTACAACAACTGTGCAAAAACAACAGTAGGAATCAAGAGTTTTTTCTATGACTTATAATGATAAAACTACCTGGATTTGATCTCTCGCAACAAAAAAAGAACATGACAACTTTGTTAATTTGAATGTTTGTTTTTTAACTCTCAAACTTTTTCGATTTAGTAAATGTTAAAACCATCCCAGAATCTTTCGCACACTATCAATGAAGAAAAAAAATGTTGCAGAATAGAGACAGACAGACAGACAGACAGACAGACAGACAGACAAACAGACAGACAGACAGACAGACAGACAGACAGACAGACAGACAGAC
>NW_004798051.1:148907-168907 GCF_000002075.1 Aplysia californica | reverse complement strand
TACATCATCAATGAATCGTTCCAGATTAACCGTCGCAGTTCATGATAGTTGTTATGGTCTGTACACATTCCTGACCTTTAACCCCGTGCCTTTCAGATGTAGTTCACTTGTCCGGGTTTTTTAATGTAATACTGTCATATTTATCTCAGTAAAAGGAGGCTCAAATACCTTGGTCACACAAACAGAAACATAAAAAAACGTGCCCGATGACAACTGTGCTATATTTTCATATCAGCAAAAGGAGACTCAAATACCAAGGTCGTGCAAAGAGAAGCATAAAAACGGATCTGATGGCAACTAACTGTGCTGCAATGCAAAATAATGTAGAAGCAAAGTATAATAAAGGAAGATTTCTTAAATCACTCATTGAAAACAAACACAAAAATCCGACAGTGGGCTACAACTGTAGGCATTAATACAACAAAACTGAGAACGTAGAAGATAAAGGCCCGTTTGGGCAAAGAGTAGGACACCAACCACGGATGAACACAGTCACGACGACATGTGACAGGACAACAATAATTGTTTTTATCTACAAAACGGGTTAGGTGTAGATTACACCCTTTTCCGTTCATACTTATTATACTAGAACGTTATCTTTGATTTATATGGTGTTGCTTTATTGTCAATTGTCACCTATCTTTCTGAACTTTTGTCTTCTCGTTACAGATAATGACACACGTATTTTGGATCATTATCACGACTAGATATAAGGTAGACTGGCAACAACAAAAACATTGCAGGTGTGTTAGCGTTGAGATAAGACAGCTCTGCTTTAATCGTCTGTGTTAAGTCATCCTGGCCTGACGCTCCAAAACACATTCCTCATCTCTCCTCATTAGCACTTGTAATACCTAGGCGCAAACTCATACGTCTGTCTATCTAAATATTTCCACAAACACACAAACACATACACACACGCCTACACACACACACACACACACTCTCTCTCTCTCTCTCTCTCTCTCTCTCTCTCTCTCTCTCTCTCTCTCTCTCTCTCTCTCTCTCTCCCTCTTTCCCCCCCCCCTCTCTCTCTCTCTCTCTCTCTCACACACACACACACAGACACACACACACGCTCTTTCTCTCACACACACTCACATAAAACACACGCACACATACACGCACACACTCACACTCACTCACACACACACACACACACACACACACACACACACACACACACACACACACACACACACACTCACACACACACACACACACACACATACATACATGAGCGAACACACACACACATACTTTTTTTTCGCTTTGTACATTTCTTGTGGGTTACAAAAGCAATGGCGCAGCTCGGGAGCATAGACTGTTACGTACATAGCGAACAGACACCAAGCGAAACACACACATAACGATTAGATTTTTGGGTTGTTGTTTTTTTCCCCTCCTACATTATTAATTTCTTGTATAAATAAAACAAGTTAGTATAATATAGCGAAATTCGTAGATCACGAATATTGTCAGGTCAGAGCACAGAATTCTACACTTGTATGTGGGAAGCTAGAAGTGCTGTGAACAATCCCATCCGTGTTACGAATTTTTTCACAGTTCTGTAGATTTTATATTTATAAACTCTCTTTTCTGTTGTTGCACCCAAAAACACAACAATTTAAAACCTTGATTCCAATCTCTAGTTGCACAGTGAATTCTGTAACTTAAAATTACACACTGGACAGTGGATGTTCCACTTTTCACTCGTTTGTAAAAGCCGCTCTTGCTTTAAAAGCTATAGGGTTACTTCCGAAAATGATAATCGTGCCCTCAAGACGCCGTTGTTTTCGGTCTTCAATTCCTCACAGGTCACGAGGCACAGTTCCCGTTCTATAAGTGTAGAATTCTGTGGGTCAGAGAAAAACCTTTGCTCCAGGTAACATGTGTAATATTGAGAGAGAGAGAGAGAGAGAGAGAGAGAGAGAGAGAGAGAGAGAGAGAGAGGCGTATTCTTCTGGGTTACTTGATGTAACAACCTGTTGTACAGCCTGTTGCATGGGCAGGTGTTCCAGCGTGACATCAGGTATTAGTGGCCAGGGCAGATGAGGCTCTCTGAGCCCAAAGCCCTTCACTGCCGGGCTCAAGAATTGTGTTTCGACGTGGTGGAATCAGACACTCGTCAGTTTTTGGGCATGCGGAGTGCATCATCGTAAAGCTTGTTTATTTGTCTTGCTTTTGATGAAAAAAAACTGTCGTCTATCTTGAATAGTGGTCATGGTATTTGCGATTGTAAGAGGAGGGGTCGCCAGGTTTCAGAGAAAAATTAGCGAGAAAATGGCCTCCAAAGTTTGGTAACATCAATAACTTGAGAGTTCTTGAAAACTGAAAAGTTACAACATTTTGTGCCTTTAATCAACCCTTTTCAGTAAAATTCACATGAAAGGGTGTTCTTAAATGGATATAGAATGTGTTGGTCCAAAGAAAGATATTTTGAAAAATGTTGCCAAACTGCAGGACAAATGCTTGTTTCTTCGATTACATTAGTTTTGACGAGCGCCTTATTTCACCAGGCTGCCTCACAAGTGAGTAATGGAAAAGGTCTGGGACTAAAAGCGCATTCCTACATTTTATAAATCCCAGTCTATAGGTCCAGATCTAGATCTATACCTGCTACGTTTTAGTAAACGTTGTACGGCATTTGCAACGCAAATGATAGGTCAAAGTTGTGGAAGATTGGAAGTGATGCAAAGACGATACATGTTTCATGGGAAAGAAGGATCAAACCATACCACCTGCCAACCAAAGAAGTTTGGTTTGGTCGTTTTCCTACCTCAACCGACAGCCATTATGACCGCCAACGCTCTCTTCCTCACATAATGTACAAAGTAAGCGACTGTGAACTGATCTCGGGGAGACGAGTTTTGTAATTATCGTCTGCAGAGGGATCGAGAAGAAGGATGAGTGGGTTTTGGGGGGGGGGGGGGTCAAGGGATCAAACGGTAACAATCTGCATTGCGTTAGATCATACCCACTATGTTGTCATTAGTTCGGCATATTGGGTATATAAGTATAAAAAAGTATTGGAGAGGGGGGAGTGGGGTCTTCAACAATCCCCCCCTCCCCCTCCGCCTGTCTTTCCCCAAAAGGACTCAAGAAAATCAAACCGTAAAGAGCAATGTAATAATAATAATACATAGCATTTGTTTGGTGCATGTCCCTATTCGAAAGCAAGCTCTATGCGTTTTACACTAGATCTATATTATTACCCCAGCAGACCATAGAACACCCAGAAACATTCTCAGCTTCCCGGGAAGCATGCAGTGCAAGCAGCTGGTTAAGCATTGAAACACTAACAAACTGACAACAAATAAAAACTATTGTGTTGGTATAAGCATCAAGATTTTATGCAACGCAGCAATTCGCATCTATTCATAGTCAAACCAGAGAGCCGATACATACTCTGGCCTTGAAGTGAAGGGGTATAAGGGCCACATCCTATGATCCTAGTGGATTTCAGTGAAGTGAACCGCTTCTGAGACTCTCGCTGTTGTCCATGGTAACGATGTGCAATAGGATGAATGTCATACAGATGAAGATCTAAGCATTCCTCCAGGACGTGGCTTCGAAGTTGGCAGTAGCAAGCTAAGGGTAAGCAACCAGAGCGGATGGCAATAGACCGTCATACTGGCCTGGTTGCTACGCGTGGGGCAACACCAAGTATGGTGTTCTTGGCCCAGCGATGACGTCCCATGGACAAATCCATCGACTGCCCTCAGAACGAATAGAGCATCCCTTAATTGCCAAATTGGCCTCTTTGTAGCTTGCAAAATTAAGATTGAGACTGTCTTGAACAGCGCAGACACATGTATTATTTTATCAGCAAAACATGTATTTATCATTCAGCCTTTCTCTAACTACTATCAGAACATTTATTGTCAGCATGGCACTTACCTTTTTTGTTTATTGACTTTTTAACCACCTATAGTTCTTGTTTGCCATTTACTAATCGTTTTCCCCCCACCAATAACTTACCTGGCCCATAGGAGTCTGGCCGGCGAAGGGAGGAATTGTCTAGTGAAGATATATTTAAGGAGAATTTTAAAGAGGAGCGGGCGATAGGCTCTCGGCTGTCAGAATCTGGGCCGAAAACAATAGGCCTACCCCCTCCCGTCCCTCTCCTTTTCCACCGTCACCCCAGCTAGACACCAAGTTTTATAATTAGCATTTGACACACTTCCTCACTTTGTTACAACACAATGTTCTGTTCTGAGAACTGAGAAGTGCGATGAAGAAAATCTGATGACATAATGATCGGAAACTGTTGTGTGCTAACTTTGTCCAGCTTTGTGTACTATCTGATTGTAGACTTGATCTGCTTGGAACAGCGTCACTGGTACAGTATCAACGGACTTTGTGTCATTATACAGGACAGTTCTTATTACATATATTTAACGGGTCCAGTGCACGTCGATGTTTTGTGTGGGGGTGTAGAAAGTACGAGTAAAGTACTGGAGGCCAGGACCAGCCTTTCACTTTCAGTTTGTTTTCTAGCCTAGTAGTGTTTCTTTTTTGTGCCGATCAAGTCAGTTTCTATTAATCTCAGTAACTTCCATCATACTTTATTCATAATATTGTTTCTTGACACTACCACATATTTTAGCTCTTTCACGTTATATTACAATGTTTACAGTGGTGTGTGTGTGTGTGTGTGTGTGTGTGTGTGTGTGTGTGTGTGTGTGTGTGTGAGAGAGAGAGAGAGAGAGAGAGAGAGAGAGAGAGTGGGTTTGGGACTGCTGTGGCAGTAGCACAGAGACAAAGTTAGTTAAAAGTCTGCAATGTTATGGTCCTTCCGACTTTTTGTATGCATGCATGATGCCAAGATCTGGGATAGTGTACCAGTGCCATGCCAAGAAGCTTAATCACTTTCATATGAAATGCTTCAAAAGAATTCGGCCTGTCATTTTTTAAAATCACATTTTACTTGAAAGTTCATTTGCGCCCATCGTATTCTGCGGAAAAAAGTATTAATCTGCTGATCTCGTAACGCTGATCTACATTATGGAAAAATATAAATAAAAAAACTTCGAATTTCAGCGAAGCTAAGCGTCTAAAAGTGGAACTCCCCTTGACAGAAGGGTGAATTTAACATGATACAGGAAGTGTTATTCTACTGGCTGATTGCTCGAAAACGAAAGGAAACAACCCTTACCATGTAATTTGTAAACATTGTTGTACTGCATTCTCAGTCTTGAGTTATCGGAGTCACAGGACTTCTACCTTAGATGGTCAAATGAACCCAACTACTAAAATGAATGCAGATAGTGCTGATCAACAAAATATGCCGGTGCAATGTCATGATCCGTCTCATTTAGAAGCTGCATCGAGGCTTGAAGTTGAAGACTGTCAAGAGGAACTACGTTCTTTGCATGACAAAATTAAGGAGCTGGAAAGGCAAGTCTCACGGGCAGAAAGACAGAATAAGAAACTACAGAACTACAATGATGATCTAAGAAGCGAAGTTACTAAGCTGAGCTCAGAACTACATAAATACAGGACGAGTTCTACAAACTCAAAAGATGCTGCTGTGCAGACTTGTTGTAAGGATGATCATGTTGTTGGTGAAGAAACTCTTGGACTTGGAGAAGGTAGGCATTGTTGAGTATGATTGAGCTAGGAGATCTAGATTTAGATATCTAGATTAGATCTAGATCTAGGATATGATATATGGAAGTGGCTATTCTCTTCCGGGGTGAGAATAGAAATACGATCGACCTCTCACCCCGGGTGAGACTTGCCACCGTAGGCCGTAGTAGGCTATTCTCACCCGGTGAGAAACAAGACCTGTTTTTACTAATTTCGGAATACTTTCTATCGATGTGGATGATCAAATGGATAAAGGCAAAGAAAAGATTACGTAGTATAGCACAAAAGTAAGCTAATTTTATCGACTACAAAGATGCTGTGGCTATTTCACTTTTCGAATCGAGCCGAACTACGGGGGTCGCCATTTTTTTTTGCCCGGAAGTTCTCGCAAGATCTACTCCTCCCCTCTTCTCTCTCTCTCTGTCTCTTTCTGAATACTGTCTATCGGTGTGGACGATCAAATTGACCAAAACAAAGTTAAAAAATGATGTTAAAACACAAAAGTAAATTAATTTGGTCGTCTACAAAGATGCTACAGTCATTTATCTTTTCGAATCGAGCAGAACTACGCGGGTCGCCATTTTGTTTTGCCCGGAGGTTCTCGTGCTACTCCTTTCTCTCTCTCTCTCTTTCTCTCTCTCTCTCTCTCTCTCTCCACTGCCCACAGACAAAATTGTACGCTTTTAGTAGGCTAACAGTAGTAATGGAACATTTGTTTACGGCACAGAATTCTACAATTTTTCTGTTATCACAGTGTAGAATTCTGTGGTTTAGGGTGAACACAAAATTGGTTGGCCTAGATCTAGGCTATAACGGTGAACGCGCACCGGGTGAGAATAGCCAAAAGACTCGCCTGCACTATTCTCACCCGGGGTGAGAATAGAGGTGGCCATATATATATAAACATGATCATCTTGTTTCCTTTGTTCATCATTGAACCTTCTTTTCATTAAATTAAATCATTTGTCCCCTTTCTCTCTCAACTGTTCCCAGATGTGGGGCTCTCGAATCCGGGTAGCGACCAAAAAATTTTCTTCCCTAAAATTGTCTCCTTTCACCTCCTTTCCTGCTCTCTATCTAGCAATATTCTGTTGTCTGCTTTCGTCTCCTCTTTCTGCCCCCACCCCCTCACCTCCTTTGCCCCCTCCTCTGAGCTCCTGACTCTTTCTGCAGCCTTTCTACTGCTACTCCTTGACTCCTTCTTACGGCTGTCTTTCTGCCACACCCCTGACTTTCTGGTAGGAAAGATCTACACCTAGCCTTCTCGGACAAGGGCGTAAAATCTCGGAGGGCCCGTGTGCAAGTTGCGCACGTTAAAGATCCCTTAGTGGTCTAAAATCGTATAAGAGTAGGCTTCGGCCGCCACCCGGGCAGAACAACTAAAATTAGGTGTGTCCCGCGCGCTCATATATGACCTATCTATGCAGTTGCGAGTGCTGTAAAACACTTACTAAAAAAAAGATAAAATTTTCCCAGATCACCCCCATCGTCATCTTGTAGCTTCATTGTGATAGATTCTAATTTAGATTTAAACTTAATTTAAAGGCCAACTCTATTCGTCCTCGAGTCCGATAAGATTTTTAATTTATTCAGACTCGAGTCCGAATATGTGAGTTTTCTGTTCGAACTCTGGTCCGAAAAATATTTTATTTATTTGGAATCAGCTTCTTGATCTAGATCTAAGTGAGTTTTAAGTGAGTGTAAGAAGGTTACATACAATACGGGTATTTTTTTTCTTTCTCACACTTAGCTACCAGTTGTCCATGTTCTATTGAATATTGATTTGCTGAATTCAAATATCAACTTCATTTCCGTCACAAATTAATAGTTTTTTAAATCGGAGTGTCTGCGTACACACGGTAACCGGGCACCTAGCCTCAGTGTCTACGTACACGTACGGTAACTGGCAAACGGGCACGTAGTCTTAGTGCCACGTACAATGTATGTACACACTGTAACCGGCAACCGGGCACGTACTCTCAGTGTCACGTACACGGTAACCGGGCAGTCCAGAACTCCAAGTTTAGTTTTTGTCATCCGGTGCTGCTGTCATCCCCACCCCTCCCCCGACTGTACCTTTAAAAAAAAATCAATAATCCCCCCTTTCCGGAGCCTTATACTTCGCAGCGCACAGACTTTGAATGAACTTTGGTGACCCCAACTACTCACAATGTGAAGTGCTTGCACAGGTTCACTGACCCTTCATGATGGCATGCCCGACAAGACGCTTGTATGACTTTCTTTTTTTTCAGCAAGTGACAGCACAGTACAAATATTGATTAATTTTCATTCGGGTTACCGCATACATAAATACTGAGACAAGGTGCCCGGTTACTGTGTACATAGATACTGAGACTAGATGAGACTAGGGGCCCGGTTACCGTGTACGTAGATACTGAGACTAGGTGCCCGTTAGAGTAGGGGCGAGCGGATGGAAGGGATCGTTACTCGTGGACTCAGTCAGAGCGAGCGGGTAACAGACGGCCATGAGAGCGTACTGCGAACGTCAAGACAGTTCGTTTTTTGGGTCCGCTCCACAATTTTATTCACTGGGCGGGCAGGCAAACAGACGAACTCTTGCAGATGAGATACTCGACGCGAGGTTAGGCCCACGCTCTATTGTTTGTTAATTAGGCCTAATGTTTCAAGCCACTAGCCTAGGCTAGCGGTACCACAGGGAGTGAGAAAGGCTGGTGACGTAGTACTATGTGTGTAACCTTTCACCTCGTGCGTGGGGCACACTGTGTACGTTCCAATTATCGTAAAGGCCGGGGGGGGGGGGGGGGGGAATTTCTGCCATGAACGCCTAGCTACAATGTGAGGCAGGAGGGTGATTTTTTAAATAATTTTTTTAAGGGGGGGGGGGGGGGCAGGGGGTTGTAAGTTGTATGCAATGGAATGAGTCGCTCCCGTCCGTCCGTCCACTCCGCTCGAATGCATGGAGTCTCTTGGTCCGCGGTTCCGCTCGCTCGCCAAACAAACTGTTGTCTCTGTCGGATGTGTAGCGAGTAGCGAACTATTCTTCACAAGCGGACGGTTCGTTACCCGTCCGCTCGTTTGCAGGTAGTGCCAACGAGTAGTTAGTTACTCGCGGGCGCTAAGTTTGCGAGCTCGACCCAACCCTAGTGCCCGGTTACCGTGTATGTAGATACTGAGACTAGGTGCCCGGTTACCGTGTACGTAGACACTCCCTTTTGAAATATTTGATTGTTCTTAATAGAGAGATAGACGTGCTTTTGACAAATCGGTGGGTTCTAGGGGGCCTGCTCCCCTTGAGTAAAAGAAAATCTGGGGGGGCGACAGGGGGGCATGGTTTTATCCCATAATTTGATATAATTTTACAGTTAGATTTGAAATTTTCTTGAAAATAATTGATTTGCAACAGTTGTAGTTGTTTTATATGTGTGATCTACAGCAAACAGTACTGCAGTTTGACCCCCGAAGCAGTGCATGTGCGGGAGTGAAAGTAAAAATTTGCTGCTAACTGCTGTCGGTGCATTTTACGTAAAACCAGAATTAGAACTAGAATTACCTACTAGGACTGTGTAATTGTATTAAAATAAGTCAAAAGACTGCACTCTCATTGCCCATTGGCAGTGTCTAAGTACATGGTAACCGACAACTCAGGGTCTTTCCACCACCACTATAGCATCATCATTATTTCCACCACCATTTGTCTTGTCACATAATTAATTTCAATTTGTTGTGTGTTTTAGTTTTCTGTAATTAATTTTTTGTAATCACATGGCACAAAATTGACAGCCGTGGCCTCTTCCCCCAGCAAGCCAAGAGTGCGTGATTGTTACGCGCAATCTCATTGGTCGACATATTAACTTTGCCCCCGACAAGGTCAATTCAACTTGGTACTTGGTTGATTTTTTCACTGTTCGTACTAATGATTTAGGGAGGGCCAGTTTAGATAGATCTAGTCACTGGATATTAAAGCTCACATCTCGATTGTTATCATAATTATAATCGAAGAAAAATTCATAAATGCTGGAAATATTTAGGAACGAGGGTCGGAAGTCGGAACGGACACCATGCTGGACTCAATTCCGAGTCCGAATAGAATTTTTATCTATTTGGACTAGAAATAAGTTTCAAGATGACAATGGGGTAATCTGGGAACAGAAGAGAGAGAAAGAGGACAAATAAAATGAAATGTAAAAGAATGTTAAATGATGAACAAATGAAACAAGATGATATTTCTCTAGTTTTGATCTAGATCCCAATATTTAAGCCTGTGGCTATGCGTACGGCTCTCCCGTACGGCCAACTAAAGTGTATAGATTTAGATCTAATTAAGTATGCTCATGGCCTTGATATTCGCTCAGCTTGACCGCGTCACTTTATTGATCGATATCTTGACCAAAAGACGCTCTACGAGGTCAAGATACCTTGCCAAGTCATCGGTCACTCTTCATAACTTTGACCTGTAATTTTACATCACTTTGCATATTAGAAATACTGAAATTTTGCATCGAAAAAAGGTCAGCGTCTATGCCCTTTATATAGGGCCTGTGCGCTTCATGGGTAGCCCGGCTCATACCCTTTATACTTTATAGGGCCTGCATGCTTCCAAGGTTCAGTTTGTCCACTAGTAGTGTCCGGTTTGATAGTTTATAGTGCCGCCTACAAAGCCAAGCTTATTTTGTGAAGTGGAGGACCATATACATTGCCTCGATGCTATGCGTTCGGGAACCGTATTCGTAGCCACTTCAAATATTTAATGCATTTTTAAAAAATGAAAACAAAATTTTGTTTTATCTTTTTCCTCAGGCTGCGAGTCAAAGCCAATGCCAGAGTGGGGCTCTGATTCAGTGGTAAGCAACAGTACTGTGTTTGTGACATGTTTGTTGTTTCCACAATACAATTACAATAGTTTTTTTTGTCACTGACACAACTTGCTTTCATTGTATTAAGACAGAGTTTTATAATACAATGACTGAGTTTCATGAATCGTCAGTCCGTCTCATATGATCCATCTTTTATTCTGTAAATTTGTTAAAGAGGGAAGGGAGTCCTCACTTTGTGTGGACTTATGTATTGCACACTGAGGCAATATAGTATGGCCAGGGAAGATTGAGTGTTGCTGTTTCTCTTACATGCATGTGATGTACACCAGTGGCAGCTTCAGGAATAATGATATATGGTTTGTCAGGACGCCGATGTAAAGTGCTTCACTCGCATGAAAGTTTTTGTGTTTTTTCTGTGTTTGATTGACCTTTTCTATTTACAAGTATTGAACAGCAAAGAATGTAATATCATTTATTCATATATTTCTTGGTTATAATTATTAGTAACTCTTTTTGAAGGGACAGGATCTTTTTTTCTTGTTACTTTTCATTTGTGATTTGTGTGATCTGGACACTAGATTTTTTTTTCTTATTCTGAATTATAATTCATGATTTCATCTTCAACAAGAAAAATATGGTCTTATTATTATTTGCCACCTTTTTCCTTGCAGCTGACCGGTGAATTGTCAATTGCAGAAAGTCTTAAAGCCACTGCTGAGGCTGTACTTTCAAGGCAGTCAGCTGAAGCATCAAGCGCAGTGAATGATGCATTTACAGAACAGCTCCACGAACGAAAAGATGAAAGCAACTCAGAGTATGTTTATGACGCTTCCAGTGGCTTCTATTATCATCCAGCTACAGGATATTATTGGGACCCAGTGAGTCTTAATTTTTGTTACATCCGCAGTGGAAATGTTGGATATACTATAGTTCATATAATTTGTTCTACTGTTATATTTCCTGGAAAAATTTTAGAATTCTTTTCTGATCCAGATTAGAATAATCCTCTGTTTTAGAACCTCTGAAATATAACATCTCTCAACTGGTTTTGCTTTTGAAATGATTTCTTAACTGTCTTTTACTTTGATTAAATTGAATGGCTCTTTACATCTATGACAGATGGTCAAAAACAACTTTAAAATTTGTTGTTGGTGGATTTTTTGCTGCTGTGCGTTAGCAAGCAGTGTTGCTAATGGCTAATTCATTCTGCGACTGAAAGATGGACTTTGCTACATTTAAAGAGTCTTAGATTTACCCTAACATGCTGTTTCTCATGTCTTTACCTTCTCATATTTCACTTCCTTTCAATAGTTGCATTAAGTTGTCTTGTACCTTTAAGATGCCTATATATATTTGTATTTTTAGTTTTTTTTATATTGGCGTGCTTTTGTTTTTAAGTGCATTTCATGTAGCATCTCTATCTAAACAGAATTCTGGGCTGTTCTATGACTATTCATCTGGAACGTACTACCAGCATGATGAAAACAGTGGAGAGTACACATTCCATTCTCAGGTGTCGGTACCAGCAAACACTCAGGAGATCAGTAATGAGAATCAGGTTGTGAGTATCCTGTATCCTGCTACCACTTGTTATCCTCCTCCTTCATTTACAGGGGGAGCTTTTCTTAACCCTCTGAGCTGCCCTGAAGACATGTTGCTCCCTGAGAGTTGCTGTGAAAAGATTTATGTTGCACCTTTTTAGTTTTTATAAAGTATTTCACAATGAAATCTGTGGAACTGCCAACATTTCCTCGGTTTAGTCTGGTAGTTTAGAGAGGTTGCAAAAAATCAGGAATTTTATATTCTTACAGTTTACTACGGTTTAAACACTGTTTTAGGATTAGCCTTGTTCAGTTATGCCGACTTTGCATGAGGTGTTTGTTGTACAATTACATGTGTGTTTTGTGTTACATAACTGACTGTCTGTCAATAACAACATCATGGCACAAATTGTTTTAGCTATTAATTTTTCATACTGTAGCCCTTCAAAACAATTTACCTTTCACAACAATGAAAAAGGCCATGGGGGTTTGTGTTCTCAGCAATAAATTCTTTTCAAAGCAGAGTTCTGGGATTAGAATACTGCTAGTGAAACTCAAGATGACAATAAAAGATTTCCCCATCATTCAAGAAAGACAAGGGGCATGCTGCTTCCAAAAACCAGTGTGCTTTATACTATTGAATTTATCTTTTTGGAATAACTCAGTATCTTAAGATAAAGGTTTCTTGTAAAAAAAGGCATTGATAAATAGTTATACATACTTCTCATATTTAGCCAATAACACTATCATGGTGACTTAAAGCTTCGAAAAAATAAACGATGAAACATTGCTCGCGGTAGTGAAAGAGTTAATGATGAGCTTCCCCCCTTTGCTTACAGGTCCACTTTGTAAATGTGTAATTTTTTGCCTATCAGTTCTACCTTTATAGATTGAAATAAAAAGAAATTTGCTGATTCCCAAACAATTTCTTGTGTACTTTTCTATATCTGTTAAGTTGTCGTTTCTTTTGTTTTCTATACTCTTTTCCAGTGTAATGGACAGTGGATGGCGGAATTTTGCAACTACTCTTCTGTTGATGCTTTGACATCAAAGCTGTCAGACATGGGACTTGATCCAGTAAAATGCAAGAAAAATGCCTTAGGTAACAATTTTTAATGTACTTTCAACCCTTTTGTCCTGTATTACCAACACAGATTCTTTTTCATTTCTTTCAGATTGAAAGTGGAGACGCCTTTTCTGACGGAAAAAAATTGCATCAGAAAAGATCCAGGAGCAAGTTTCGCAGAGTCAAGAAACGGTCAAGAAAATTTGAAAAGCAGAAGAGTGAAAATGGTTCTAAAAAATCTGTTAAGAAAGTCAGTTCCTCTGTAAGTTTTAAACCAAGCACCAACAAGGACAAAAAGTTAGAACACAGAGATAGTCATGAACACATGAAGTCGAGGAAACATTTTCCCACAGAAACTTGTTCTGAAGAGGATGGAGAAAAAGAAAATGGAGATTGTGTCAGCCTTGGTTCAACCGATGATAGTGAAAGATCTGGTAGTGACAGCAACTCATCTGACAGTCTGGCCACTGGGGAATCAGAGATGATGTCAGAGCCCGAGTCGGGAGAATTGTCTAGTAGTAGTGACTCGGATGTGGAGATGGTGGCTGTTGAGTCGGCACCTCAGGTCTATGAGAAAGGATTTCAGGTCATGCCCGAGAGACAGCCAGCACAAAATCCATCAGATGGTGTGATAATATTTTCTCCTTAGACACCTACTTTAGTTACCTAATATGTAAATGTGTTAGTGCCTTTTGTATCATACTGTTTTTGGTCAGCCTTTTGTGTAGTTCCCATTTTTAAAAAAATCATTCTGTTTATTCTGTTATTTTTTATTTTTCCCTTGCATAGAATTTGACTGTAAAATCAGTGTTTTTCTCTTACTACTCAAATAGATGTCATTCCTTACATTTCATGTATTATATCATAGTAATTAAATTTGCTTTGATGTAAATGATCTTCACTTTATATTGTACAGTATGATTTGAAATTATAATTACAGTCGAACCTGCCTTAACGGAAACCTGTCTTAACGGAATCTCCCCGCTCCTCCCTTGATATATTCCTCTTTAATTACCTTTATAAAACGAAAACCTGTCCAATACGGAAACTGAAAGAAAAATCCACTCCCTTCCGAGGGTTTTACCTGTCTAAGACGGAAAATTCTTTGCCCACTCAGTCTTGATTTGAAACAAAACTCGCAAGTTTGGTTTAGCCAGCTCTAAACTGATCGCCATGCCACCGGGCAGGGAAGGAGAGTAGGGATGCAGTTTGGCGGTAGAGGTTACCCCCATCTATGTGAGCCCTGAGCGATGCAGATTTTCAGAATGGTGTGGGTTTGAAATCTCACAAGTGACAGTGAAAGTGCTTGAGTAGTGAGCCACCACTGAAACTTTCCTGGGTAGCCAGAAGCCAGATAGGTGTGAAATTAGTTTGACCAATGTCTGCCGCCCTGATTGTACGGCCAGCTGAGAAAAGTTCCTGGAATTGTTGTTACATGGCAATGAGGGATGCCATTGGTTGACTGTGCTTATTATACCTATGGGTGGGGCTAAGGGTGGAAGAAAAGGAGATGTTCAGTTCAAACGTCTCTGTTTTTAATAGGTCAAACAGTGGTCCTATGAAATGTGAACACTGGTGGTAATTAGATAAGTAAGACTGACGTATGTCATTATCAGAGAGGATATTAATTGAGAGGTGTGAAGTTTTGGCCACTGATTGCCGACCGGACAAGTGACCCTTGATCCCACGGGCTGGACCTTTGAAGCCCCCCTCCATCTCCTCTTAAATTCCCTTGTCTAAGACGGAAAACGTCTAAAACGGAATTTTTTTCTGGCTCTCTTGCGATTCCGTTCGACTGTATATTTTCTGTTACTATTGTCTCTGGCTTCTGTAACAAACAGCCCTTAATTAACTTCATTCCTAGCAGCCTAATGCCATGCTATACATAATGTGTATAAATTGTTTTATTTAAGAGAAGTTTTGACAACATGCTTTTATATTTCAGAGTTGGCAGAAAATCATCCCCCTTGCATCAGAGTTATTGTTCTTGAATCAGACTGTCTCACGGAGGGATCTCTCCTCATCATCACTTGTGCTGGGGGAGTCATCGGTCGACTGAAGTCTCCAGGGCTTGTGATAGAGATCCCAGATGTCAATGTCAGTAAGGTAAGTTAAAATGGTAGCTGTTTTGTTTCGGGGGTTTTTTGGTTTTATTTGTGGACTTCACTGGTGTTCCCACCATTTACACAAGTTTTTGTAGTAGGCTGTTTTATTTATTATTCTAAATGTTGTTAAAAGTATCTTCTTTTTTTTTTTTCAGTGAGGAATGATCCTGACCCTTTTCCTATTGTGGACAGTTTTCTAGTTCCTTTAGCTCTATTTTTGAGTTTTTATACTGCAACATATTTCATCGGGATTAAATTTCAAATTTTTATATATCCAGCATTACCAAGGTTCTCATAATCCTCTATATGAACAGTTGTATATCTGGATTGATGATTTGAACCAGGAAGAAAAAGAAGAACAGTGAATTTTAAATGATAAGGAGACATGAACAACACTGTCATTTAGTTATTAAATTAGAATTTTAGAAACCCATACAAATTTTCACAAAAGGATTTGGGACAAATATGTTATACGGTTGAAAAAGATTATCTCTGTTTAGGGAATGGTTCAATTAAATTCTTAGCCGTAAGGGTTTGATTTGCTTTATCCCTCACCCTTTTTTGTTGTTGTAAAAGCTGTTTTTCTGTTGTTTACACATGATTTTAATTTTTATTACTTTCCATATTTCTTACATATAAAGATTGCATATTTTGTTGTTACTCCTACAAGTGAGCTGAAGAGGCAATAAAAAAATTGTCGTGTTACACTACGATTTACTGTAGCGTAATATTTTAACTCCCTAATATTTGAATTAATGTTCATGTTCTACACCTCTGTTGACACTGTCAGGTCTTTGATATTAACTATGCTATGAACAATTGAAAACTTGCTTATTGTTCCTTTCTCTCCAGGAGCATGCTCGAATAGACTACGATCACACCGATGATGTTTACAGAATCTCAGATATGGGCAGTCAAAACGGAACCACTGTGAATGGAGTTCGACTTGTTCAGGTGTCTTCATGAAACTTGGTTTTTTCTTTGCTTTCAAAACTTACAAGTATGGAATGATATAGTAGTAGACAACCATGCTTGTCACCGTCATATGAAAAGTGTTTAAGTGGCCAGGTAACTAATATATACATTTGCTAATCCACAGATTTTCTCAAAACTTTTGTCTTGACGCTTTCACTGTCCTTTTCAAAATGTGATTAGTTATCAGAAACTAATTATTTCAAGAGAAAGCATCGGAACTAGAGTACGTGAGCATAAGGTGTTTCTCCAGATTAACTCATTTTTTTTCTGGCTACAAGTATACTCGCAACGAGGACCAGTCCGAGCTACGAGTCAATCCGGAACAGCAATACGGTCACGTTAAACAGCTAGTTCTGCTTGTAATTACCAAAATACGATTGGTGTATTCACTGGTTGCAGACAGAAGATGGGGCCACACTAACGTGCTATTTTGTGACATACTTTAAGTCTCATAATGGAACGCAAATGTACCTTATCCACACTATTTCGTGCAAGGCCTTCTTAAGCCTAATGTGTCTCGCCTCGGCCAGTCAGAAGCATTGTGTCGTCAATGCTACCAACTTTATAGAGTGTTTTATGGTAAGTGGCCTCGCCGAGTGTAAGTACTCTACTAGTAATGTCATTACAACAGTCACTACTTCATGGTTTTTGCAGCTTGTACCACTCTCACAGTTTCTTCCAGCATTATTTAACTTCTGTTCTCCATCATACTTCTTCCTATTTTTACTCCTGCAGCTACTGAAACTTATGACCAAGCAAAATAATTCTAAAGTTTCACAATTTTATGTTATGGTTCAGTACTTTGAGTTCAGGGTGGGATGCTAGTAAAATAGATTCATGTGAAAATATGCTTTCCTTGAAATTTTCATCAGTATGGGGAACATGGGGACTTTCATTGTTAAAGTTCTTGAAACAAGAGGTGATATTGGTTGTAGTATTGGAAGAAAGCTGTACTGGTAATTGAAGCCATAAAATATGCTATGTAGCAATTGTAAGTTATATTTTGAGCTTCAAAACTTTCATGTCTTTCTTCTGAATGTCTCAGGGTTTTTTTTAGTAGGGTCCCTTCCTTTTTCTGACTTTTAATGTCTCATCTTTCCAATTTTTCTTTAATCTAAACACAGGGTCAGGTGTTCTGCCTATTAAGTAACAAGTTTGTATACATGTAATAGGATGTCAAATCCATGCAGAGACATTTATGGTCAAAGACTTCAGGAGGTCAATAAATGGTTATTTGTTTTCATTATTCCTCAGCAAGCGAATGGCCATGCTCAAGCTTTGTCTCACGGAGATGTGCTGAAGTTCTGTGGGACGAGACTTCTGATTCACATTCACAAGGGCCTGGACACGTGTGACGAGTGTGAGCCAGGCCAGGTGCAGGCCAGACTTCAGGCTGCCAAGGGAGTTTATAATGGTAGGAAGTGGTGTAGTGAAATAGAGAGAGAGAGAGAGAGAGAGACCAGCTAAGACTGTGTGCACAAGAGAGACTGTTTGGGACAGAAAAACAAAAAAAGTTGAAGTAAAAGTGAGAAAGAGAGTCAGGAAAGAGAAATGTGCTGAGCAAGAATGAGAAGTGGGCAGAGAGAGAAAGAGAGCCAGGCACTGAGACAGAGATAGGGTATATATTATATATTCCCTTTTAAAATAATTACGTGTAACAACAAAACATCCCAGCTGAAAAATGTTGATTCAAATTTAGCCTAATATGTCTCCTTTTACAGAACAATTTTAAGGATACTGTTGCTAAACCAAACACAAGAGTTAAGTTGAGAAAACTTTTGGACTGATTTTTGTCAATCTCCTTTTTTTCTTTCAGATCATGTTGTTCTTTCTAAAGAAGAGAAAAATCAACAAAGAAGAAAAGAACTAAAACATATTAAAAAGAAATATGGGCTACAGGTATGGACATCCAATACAACCTTCATAGGGCTTTGTGGTTCTTTTACTGTGACATTATGCTTTGTATATGAATTGATATTGGTATGATTATACTGTCCAGCAAAGATTCACTATCACAGGCTACTTTCAAATCTAATTGCTTCTCACACTACATGGAAACTGATCCGAGAAGTCTGTATATTCTGAAGTAAGGAGTCCTTTGATCATCGTTCTTGTGGGGACAAAGTGTTTGTGTCCTGAACTTAGCATCAGTGTCCTTTCCTGTCTCATGGAAGATGCTGCGAGAGGTATTACCTGGTAAGGGGTAGTTAGCACTAGTTACAGCATTTGCCTGCTAGTTGGAAACATGTAGTGGCCGCCCTTGTAGGACAGTGTCAAGCCATGTGCACTTGTAGAGGTACTCCACATGCTGGGGAGATGTCAGCAGATGTGGCCTTGGCACGTAATTGTGCTGTTACTGCATCTTTTTCTTTGTGGTGATCATCAAAAAACCCCCAAGGCAGTGCTACCAGCTGAAGTGTCTTTAGGCCATTCCCAAAGGGGGGACATTAACATGTTCTTATGCTCAGTAGAATTTTAAATGGGCTGAATTATCAATGTCATGCTCGTAACTGTACCTGAATTTCATTCGGGGAACTGCTGCTTTTTCTTTCCTAATCCTTACTACCATCATTTTTCCTCTACGTATTTTGTATGTTTGAAACTGTCTTGTGACCCGCTATTTCAGGGGTGCCTTGATAGTTGAAGCAGACTTTGTGCAGTTGAAGCTAGAGAGTTTAGCAGAGTAAGCCTGATTCCCTGTATGGACTTCTCTGTTCTGTTGACATCCAATCCTTGGAGCTCATATGACCTTATACAGTTACAAGAGCTGTAAAAACTCTACTAAAACTAAAAAAATCATCAAGAACTCAAGACTCACGTTGAGAATGACACTGAAAAGACGTTCCAAGAGTGCTGCCTACTGGCCAGTGCATGAGGGGTTCTCCTTGGAAGTGTACAAAGACACACTCATACCCCCCACCCCCACCCTCCACCCCCGGAAGTGTACAAAGACACACTCGTGCCTCCCCCCCATTTCCTATTATTAAAAGTCAGTAGTTAGAGCTTGCAACTGACTGCAATGCCTGTAGGAAAAGAAAATAAGCTATTGCCAAGTTCACAAACAGCTCTCAGGTCATCACAGTAAAGAGGAGGAAGCATCAAAGAAACCCAACTCTCAACCTATAGGCCTATCTGTTGTTTCTGTTGCAGAGTGTGGATGTCTTGGAAAGGCCTCCCCAATAATTGTCATTATGTCAGCACCCAACATTTTTTGTTGCTCTTGTTGTTGTTGGAATATTGACTTGGATTATATTGTAGTTTACATTTTGTTTTGTAATATTGGATTTCTTAGATCTTTATCAGTGATCTATGAAGTCAAGCTGCAATTAAACATTATCATCAGATGTCATGCCAAATGACCCGAGATCATGACCCTATGTTTTGCTGAAGAAAAATAGAATCTGTTCCCTTTTTTTCTACTCTACTCTGAATTTTGCCCCTATTATTATCTGTGGTATCATTAGATTCTGTAGTTGTTTTCATTTCATTACTTGTTATATTAATTTTAAGCAGAGATATTTTTCCTTTTTAGCACTTTGTCAGCTCATGAATTTTTTAAAAATTTGCCAGCATTCATACTTCGACAACTCCGGCAGTAAGCTTGACAAAGAATTATATGCAGACAAGGCTTTCCTTAGACGGAAATACATCGGCAGTGAAGTGGATGTCGGAGGGACTAGTCAGCCAGCATCTGTACACAGGTAAGAGCAATGTCACAAGTTGGTGACTGGGTGCTGAGATATTTGTTCCCGTATTCCTTGCATAGGAAATCTTGCTTGCCACCACTTGCTATAAAAATTAAAGATAATGGTACTTTTTGCAGAAATTATATATACCAATATGCAAAATAGATACTAGACTTTTGAATTTTTTTCCCATTCTTCTTCTTCTTCTCTCTCTCTCTCTCTCTCTCTCTCTCTCTCTC
>NW_004798051.1:141370-148800 GCF_000002075.1 Aplysia californica | reverse complement strand
TCTCTCTCCCCCCTAGCAGTCAGAAAATAGGTCAGCATTTGGAAAACTACAAATATGTAAGAAATTATTTGGTAAAATGTGGAGCCTCAAAAGTGAGGTCATAAAAAAAAAACCTGGGGTTTTTGGCTCTCTGACCTAAGAAAGAGAGACACACAGAGAGAGAGAGAGAGAGAGAGAGAGACAAATTGACTGACAGGTGGATGAATGGATGGACAGATAGGTATTATCTTTCCCTGTCATAACTTATGGTACTGTGTATTACGTGTTTTTGACACTGTCACAGTTCCTTGCATATATAGTGATACTCGGTTGTAACAAAGTCGTCCAGTCCGACCTTCAATTTCTTTGGATCTGAGTGTTCGTTATAGCACTGTGAGCAACAAGCTGCATCACAATGTAGTGCAGAGCGTACAACAATGTCTGTTTCCAAAGACCAGCGCGCCACTTATAATGTAGATTTAGATCTGTGTCTAGACTAGCCTTTCCTTGACTAGTAGCTGTAGAGAAGAGGATGGATATTATTATGACGTGTCTGTGTCTCTTCCTACTTTTCACGTCAGAAACAATTGTACTTACCCCCCCTCCCCCCCCTCCCCCCAAAGAAACAAACAAAGAAAACTCCCCCAGACACACGCACTAATACACCAATAGCCACCCAACCAGCCTCTTTTGATACTGGCGCACATGTCATGTCATACAAGCGTCTCAAGAACACACATATTGGTGTGAAAGTAGGGTTCTAATTGGTTGCACAAGATATACGCAATAGGCTAAGTTAAACGTGTAATGATCCACGATGCAAGTGCGATCAATTGTTTATTAGAATAGAGTATGTGTTTGTTGAATTGAATGCAACTTATTTTGTTGATTTTAATGTTCGATTAAAAAAAATATGGGAAATCTATCTCCTTTCATTGAATCTGAGTTTATCGCATCTGAGTTCCAATCTATATATAAGTGCTTCCTGTTTACACATTGCATAAAGATTTGTTTTTCTCCAAAAATGAAAAAATGGACATAGTCACCTCCAGCTTTCAGATAATGATGTTTTCTCTTGTGTTTCACTGTTGTTTCATTTTATGTTGCAGCCCCATCACTGCCACCAACAAAGGGCACAAACTCCTATCTAAGATGGGATGGAAAGAAGGAGAAGGGCTCGGTCGAGATAACGCTGGGATTTCAGAACCTGTAAGTGTATTCTTTACTTGTGTTTGATCCATGTTTTCTACTTTAGGTATCAAATCTGTTGGTTAAGCTTCGAACTGTCAGTTGTAAGATTGTTGGTTTGATCCTGTACTTCCTTCTTCTTTATTCTTTTCTCCAGCCTCTTTGCCTTATATGCTTTTCTTTCTAAATAACTTTTTCATATTTGTTGGAAGTTTGAAGTCATTTAAAAAATGAAACAAAAAGAACTGGGTATTTTAGATAGGAATATTGACTTTGATGATTATGTAATTTACATGTCAAAGTGGAACATTGACTTTGATCAGAATTTAGTTTATATATATTGGAAAATCAACTTTGTTTGTAATTATAACATATTGTATCAGGATGTTGACTTTGATTTTTCTGTTATTTTCAGATCAACGTGGAGCTTCGTGTCAACCAGAGTGCAGGCCTGGGATCTTCTCAAGGTGTTTCATTGTCTTTAGACAATGTTCAGGATGCCAACAAAGCAAAGCGCTGGAGCCAGGCAAGGCAGAGGTATCAGCAGCTGGCATCGTCAGCTGGGAACCAAACTGTGACGTCGGCACCTTCCTCTCCATCTATTTCCACCATTCACCAGGACACTGTTCTCACCACTGGCAATAATACACCATCCTCATCTGTACAAATACCAAAATTACCTGCTGCAAGTATTGATAGCTATCCGTCTCCATTTATGTCATCTTCTCAAGGGATGTCTGGTCAGATGACAAAGTCAGGAATGTCCTGGGTCAGAGGAGAAGTACAACAAAACGAAGTTGCTGTTTCCTCCTCAGATTCTCCTCAGGGTGTAAATTCCACAGCTGCCACCTCAGACAATACTTGAGGCATTTTCAATCATCATCAATCATCTTCTCGATTTTAAACTGCTGTTTTCTGTCTAATCGTTTGTTTGAGTAAAGAAAGGCACATCAACAAACGATAATGGTCAGTTATGGTCAGTTAATGGAAGGAAAAGCCCAAAACAGACAGACCAACTGACAGAAATAAAAGAGAGTAAGGAAAAGAAGTAGAACCTACCAGTGGTGCCCTCCAACCACCGGCTCTGTCAGATTGTCAGTTTAAACACACTCACACTCTCACACACACACACACACACACACACACACACACCTTTATTTCCCCTATAGTGAGATCTCTGATGAAAAGTATAGAAAATGGGGTCCTATCGATTTATTCATCACAATTACGAACGTTCTGATGGAAAGAGATTGATCCTAGCAGTTGGGAAATCGGTCAGTATCTGGAAAAAAAACGCGACAAAATGGCATGGAAGACTGGCATACCATGACCCTCCCTGTCTAAAAACATCACAGTTAACAAAGGACAGAGGAAATTATTTATTTCATACGTACAGTACAGTCCATCACAAAGACTTCAGGGAACTTCTGAAGAGTGTCCCTCATAGCTTTGGTCTGCCAAGCACAGAAAAGAAAACCCCCGTTTTCACCCTGTCCCACCCTCCCAAAGCCACCCTCTTCCACAAAACAATCCAAAATTCCCTGACAAGCATCCCCATCAGAATACCCCCATCCCCAGCAAACAGTCTAGAACAGTTGTAAACGTCCTTTGTAAGGCCAGACTCTCCATGTCGTCTTTCAACAATGAATCTTTTTTCCGCTGTGTTCATAGTGCTGGACGCCAGTTTCGTCTTGTACAGTTCATCTGGAGTAAAGCGTTTTTACTCTGGATACAGCTGAAGCACCTTAAAAACAACTCTTCAATTCCGCAGCAGCCTGTTGGGGGTTTAGGGGTCCAATACAGTCCGTATCTGGTCTGCTTCCGCTCTAATAGCCGAATATTCGACAGCATGTGTACTCTTATAAGCTGTTTGGCGCTATCACTTGATCCACCGAAAGAAAAATAAATATGTTTTCAAAAAGCCTGTGAAAGAACAACAAACGTATAAAGTACACGTTGGAGTCAATTTGGCGGACTTTTATTTAGTACCGAAACATATTGGGCAGAAATCAACTTACTCTTATGCCGTTGCGAGCGCCGTGATACTCTTACTAAAACAAACAAGTCAACTTATTTTTCTCTTGACGTTGAAACTAAAAGCAGCAATATAATTAAGGGAACATACACCTTTGAAGGCTACTTTCAAATTTGTAACAAAAGAATTTATTCTTTCGGTTGAGTGTAAATTCACCACTATTTTTGAGGTTATGTAACTCGTGCGTGCATGCTATAGGTCTTTCTGCTGTTAACTAGTTTAAATATAATCTATTGCAATTATGACAAAATAGTGAGTCTGAAAACCACATGTCACCATATGTGCTGGCAAGTCATGACTGAAAAAGTAATATGGACAACAGGTAACAAAAACAATTCTTGTTCAACAAGACCGAGTAGGTCATCAAAATATAAAAAGCAAAAAAACTGGATCACTTACACATCATGTGCTTTCATGGCTAAAAAGCGATCAGCTCTGCCTGTCCATCAGTTCCATGAAACATACCCTTGGCAGCATGTTCTTTTTCTCTTAAAGTTTAAAGAACAAACTCATTTCGGTGAAAAATAACTACAAGCAGACTCACTTCTGCTGCTTGATTTTGTTGTATACATAATCCTTGGCATTGTTCCATGTTCGGCTGGAGATCACACCACTTTCTTTTTCTAAAACTTCATCAGTTTTGTGTTTTTGTGGCACTAAACGCATTAAGATATAACGGAGAAGAAAGGGGTGGCAGTGGCAGCAATCAGTTCTCCTGGAATTGTGAGAGGTTCTCCGTACATTAACTCAGCCACTGAAGTTCCGATGTCCTCCTTAGGAACAGTTCTTAGGCCCAGCATGACCCATGGTAGTTGTTCCATCCAGTTGGGACTATGCAGTCGAGCCATGAGTGAGGATTTAAGAGTCCTATGGAATCTCTCGATGATTCCGTTCGACTGTGGATGATAGGAAATCGTTCGATGGATCTTAGTCCCCAGTCTTTCCATAATTTCCGTCCAGAGGGCAGACGTGAATTGAGAACCCCTGTCGGAAGTAATGTCTATTGGGATGCCAAAACGGGCTATCCATACACTGATGAGCGCATGTGCACAAGTGACAGTAGAGGAGTTTTGTAGTGGTATCACTTCTGGCCAGCGTGTGCTGCGGTCAATGATTGTAAACAGATAAGTGTATCCATGGGAAGAAGGGAGAGGTCCAACAATGTCCACGTGTATGTGACTGAATCTTTTCTTTGGTGTTGGAATCTTCTCAAGTGGGGCGTGGACGTGTGTGTGTACTTTGGATCGTTGGCAATCCAAACACTCTCTTACCCATTGTCTAACTTGTTTCTTCAAACCATGCCACACGAACTTCTGGGACACAAGTCGTACTGTAGCTCTTACCCCTGAATGTGAAAGGCTTTGTATGATGTCAAAAACTTGACGCCGGAAGTCTGGCAGCACCACTGGGTGCAGTTTCCCTGTGGAGATGTCACACAACAGTTGAAGACCGGTTGGTTCTACAGCTGTACAAACCAGACGGAGATTTGTGATGGCTGTGCGATAGGCCTGAACTTCGTCGCCCATGTTGAATGTTATCTTGGAAATCCGTTCCAAGTTTCGGGGTCACCAATGTAGGAGTAGCGCTTAAATAAAGCTAAGACATACCTCTTGAGTTGTTGTCACTTGAACTGCTCGCCTCTCGGTCTTGATTTTTACTCACTGTGTCACTCTCGCGGAGAGTACGTCCCTTGTCCTTGTGAGGTCAATGCGATCGTACTCGTAGTGTTGCGCATAACCCCACAAGATCCCAATTTTTTTTCTGGAGATCCCGAAATCTTGATTTATAGATTTCATAGAGTGGCAGGTATGCACACTGCACACACACACACACACTCTCCCACACACGCACACACACACACACACACACACACACACACACACACACACACACACACACACACACACGCACGCTCACCATTGCCAGATGTAGAGAAAGAGAGTGATTGACAGGAATGTGAGTTGATGAGAGCATTCTGGTTGGTATGAGTTTTAGACCTTGTCCTAATTCTGTGATAATGCCCATCATGAAAAGTGCATAGAGAACAGAATCATGTATCTCTTCACAGGGTGAATTTCATTAGCTCTTCATGTTCCTATGACTTTTCTTGTTTTGTTGATGATTATTTTTGTTAAATAATTAAAAGGTGCTATTGCATTGAGATGTGAGTTTGTTTAGTTTTTTCTTTGACTTTGCTTTGACTTGTTACTGTAGTAGACAAAAGCAAGCTGCCGTTTTCATTACTTATGTTGATATGGCTGGTGCAATAGAGTTTGTTTATGTTTCTACTGAACACGTTATGACAGAAACATGTTTCTTAAAATTCCAATTTATTTGTATCAGGTTCAGCTGTTATTATTATGGTACATGTCTTTGTTAGAAGTCTAACCAACCAACAAACTAGAGAAAGACTGAGTGTGATTCCGGGTTCAACTTGGTAAGATTTTGTATGATGATAGCTATGATTGTACCGGTTCTCCTATCAAGCTGTCTGTGTCTGGTACTATGTCTCTTTTTGAAACTGAGATGAAAGACTGGAACAAACCAACTTTTGAAGAGATTTGTCCTCAATGAAGTCATTAGAAACTGGGAAATCAGAAACAATTCTGTAAACTGTCACTTTATCCTTTGAATGTTTTCGACAAAAATTCTTAACATGTGATGGACAGTTGAGAGTAGTAAGTGTCGTTTCCCTTTTAACACTGTAAACTTCTTAATAATTAATGTTTATCTTTGGGGATCTTTAATTCCTCTCTGAACTTGAAAGAGCTCAGATTCAAAAACGAATTTGAAGCCAGGTTGCCCACTCTGTATCCAGTATCCTAACAGTTTGGCCAAAAGTGTTCACATTCACCGCCATTTACAGTTCGTCCTGAATTTTTGGGAAAGGAAGGGGTGGCGGGAGGAAGTCAAAGGATTATTTTTTATAATGGGCTTACCTTTACTTTAATGAGGAAAAAATCACATAAAGCATCCAGCAGCGTTCATCAAGTCGACATTCATTTCAAAGTGATCTTCCTAATGTATCCTGATGATCAAGATTGGTCTGCTAGTTCACAGAGGAGTGTCAAAGTGTGGGGATGTACAAAATTTTTCAAAATAGACTCGTGTGAATTACCCGTCTATGGGAACAGTCAGTACAGGAGGCTACGACTTGGAGCCATTGTGCCGAAATCCACACGAATAATAAGATTGTATACATAATATGTATCATAGTGACTCACGTTGTTGTTTTTTTTTAAGTACTCGTATTGGTGTTTGTTCGAATTGTCACGAAACTCTTCAAATTATATTCTAACAGTTCACGTTGGGGTCTGTCAAGGGCTGCACAATCATGCGCTGATTGAATTCAGGTTGCCAATACCTGCTAATTAGATATCTTTGGAATCAGGGGACACAATCGACATTTGTGATGAGACCATGCAATTATCTCGATCATGTACCCTGCCCAGAGAAACTGAACCGGAAAGAGGGAAGCGAGAGATAGACTGAATTGTAAGGGCGTGCGCATAATGTGAGCGCGTGTGTGTGTGTGAGACAGAGAGAGAGAGAGAGAGAGATTAAGAGTAAGAGAGAAAATGTTTTGAGGGGTGTAACAATACCACCTAACTTACAGTCGGCCTACAGCATAACAAATCGCTCAACAAAAGCAGGTGTGGTGAGCAACCCGTTCCCATTGACCACAAGTGAGTGAACTGGTCGTGAAAAACGATTTACTTCCTCGTCTTTTGTTTGCAATGTTCAGCGTCAGTTGTCTTTGATGTCCCTGAAACCCAACTTCACAGTCACTCAAGTTAACAATTAATTATGTAAAATAAGCCTTCCAATTGTGGAGAATTTTTTTCCCGTTTTCCTCTCAACCATGAAAGTATCTGAGAACAGAACAAACGGCCAAATCTGAAGGATAGAAACAACTTTAGAGAGATCGAAATTGCTAGAATGGAAATTTTGCTTTTTGTGTCACTTTTTGAATAGTTCTTTGTTTCTGCTGTGCCCATGGTGTGCCTTTGGGCTTTTTATTTTATTCAAGTGAAAATGTTTACCTTTAACTTAGCTTTGCTGGCATGTTGGCAATTATTGACACACACATTTAACAGAAATAAACAAATAAATGCAAAAGACAGACAGAAAGAGTATGGTGTCTCAGAGTAAGAAGGAGAGTGGGTGTGGTATATTATTTATGTGTAAGTGTGTGTATGTATATTTATGATTATGTATATGTGTGTAT
>NW_004798051.1:136824-139392 GCF_000002075.1 Aplysia californica | reverse complement strand
GGAGGAGGAGGAGGAGGAGGAGGAGGAGGAGGGTCGGTGAGAGGCCCAGTGGGAAAAGATAAGGCAATGAAGAAGGAGCAAAGAGAAGTAAAAGGAACGATATCTGTTGGCGTGAAAAGAACCATTTACGGTTGAATGGAGCAAGGAAGGCATCATTTGAATAACAATATTGTGTTATAATTGATGGAGACATCACCCTATACAGAGTTACAGCCAGCCCTAGCTTTGTATTGTGAAGGAGAGAATGGAAGAGAGAGTTGAGGGAAGGCTGGAATGGACATGGACAAATAAAATGTTTAAATGAAATTGTATTTTGCCCCTTTCTGAATACAGTATTTAATTTGGTTATTTAGGTGGCGAGAGCTGAGAATTAACGTCCATCACCGAATAAAGGAAAATGATTGGCCAGTTTCTGGTGGGTGTGATTTTTTTCCTTATTTTTCTGTGTAATTGTTTGTCTCGTTCGGCTTTCTGGCATTTTATGTGTGGCATGAGAAAATGTGCAGAGTCCTTCTGAACTGATGCTCAAGGTTCGTCCTCATCAAGTGCCAGATTTGAAACATACAACAGCGATTGTGGCTTGCCACTCTGGTCGAATGCTCTCCAAAATATTATATTATTATTGTCCTGGTCTTTCGCGGTCACCCATCTCTTCAAGTTCTCAAACGAAGCTTCTTTTGGTTTACCCCTGCCTCCTTTTCCTTTCATTTTTTCCAGTGAGAGAAAGAAATTCAGGGCTTGCATATCTATACAAGTGCCCCATTAACTGTATTTATTGTCTCGTAAAAAAACTTTTAATGGCACACTTTGGCTTTTATTCAACACAATCTCATTTACTGATTTCTTTTCTTTCTAGAAAATCCTCAGCTCAACAGTCTCTCCGAAAACAACAAGTCTGTTGCTTCAAGTTTATTTTCACTGACTCTGATTACTGGCCGGCATTCACATTTTACTGAAACTGTCTTTATCTATTACACTGTTTGAACAGTTAAACCTGTGTTATTGTTTCACCTTTTCTTATGATGAGATTACAATAATTGTTTACTGATCTTTTAGATATTACCATACATTTGTTTAATGAACATTAAAAAAGTATCCTCAACGTTTCCTTTTTTTCTTAACATTATTAAAAACAAATTAACAGTCTTTTTATTGCTTTAAAATTAAACTGTGTCATCGATTTATCTGATGTCATTCCTATTTTTTCCATTCACCTTGATACTTGGAGCTTCTTCTAAATTTTTAAATTTCTAAGAAAGTTTTTACTGTATTTGTTAAAGAGGTCTGGGGGCATAACACATTCTTGCCTAACCATGTTGGCAGGATAATGCCTTCAAGGAAGTGTGATAGAAATCTTCCCTCTTCTAATTCTACTTGATTCAAAGCAAGATCTGCTGCGATGAAGAGCAAATTCGGACTCTATTTGTACCCTAAGGAGAGTATGCATTCAACCATATTTGATATCTGTGTGTTACTTTATTGATTAGCTGTTTTATTCTTACACAATCTGGATTATTTAAGAGACTGACTGCTTCGTTTCTACTTGTCAGAGCAATCATGGTTTGTTTTGGATACTATCCAAAATAAAGACAGAGCTACTGTATGAAAATATTTCGTTCATATCAGATTCAAATTTGCATCTCTTGCATGAAAAGTGAAGAGCCTAACCATAACAGTACAGACACCAGTGAGATAGGACGAAGTCATTTTCCCACGAATACACAGACATCATCGATTTTACCTTGCGTGTTCTTTCGAGTTGCGCCTTCAACCAGAACATTCTGTCGAGCGAAGCGCAGTTACACCCACGATTTTAAGCCAGAAAGTCAACTTCCAGAGAGGCTATTGATTGAGTACAAACACATTCACTCAACGGAATGCTTTAAACTAATCTGTTTATATCATTTTTTCCCTGAGTATTTACTCTTAAACTTAAAGGAGAGGTCGTACTTTTGAAGAGTCCCAAGAACATGCCAGACTATATTTTTTAAAAGAAACTCTACGTAAATTCTGATTAAAATTATTTTTTTAAAATCACTGAAATGCCGCAAAACTGCTTGACAGTTGTATTCCCAGTAATCACTCGAATCCGCCAAATAATAGACAAAATGTTGGAGAAAAAAATCACCGCCACTGATTTATGATGAAAAGCAACTTACAAACACGAGATATAAGCCTCTCACATGACGGCGGGAACCGTGGTTGCTCTTTGAATGATTTTATTTCAAAAACTTAAGTTCTGATAAAGTCCAAGCGAGGTTTTATATGTGACAGAGTGACTTGTGTATTGAGAATCGCAAGTCCATGATCTATACCAAAGTAAATGTGTTTTTTTATTTTTTTTTAGTTTTGCAGTGCCACGCTCTATAGTGTAAAGACAGCCATCAATGTTTTTTTCTGCTTTGATTCGAAATCAGTAGATGTTTCTGTAGATGTCTGCATACAGTTCCTCACATTGACGTACAGAACCTTTCTTTCTTTCTTTTTTTTCTTTCTTTCTTTCTTTCTTTCTTTCTTTCTTTCTTTCTTTCTTTCTTTCTTTTTCTTTTTGGAAAAAAAGTTTGGGGG
>NW_004798051.1:133660-136724 GCF_000002075.1 Aplysia californica | reverse complement strand
GGGGTTGTCAAAGAGCATAAATAGTAATTAATTATCATATCGAAGCCACAGTGTAAACACATATGGGAATTTTGAATAAAAATGTACAGTTAACCAGGAAAAAGGTTTCAGTGATCATTAATAAGAATGGAACCCAGTTTTTTTTAACACTTTCCAAAATTATGTGAAATGAAATGTTTCTCTCATGTGTTTCCGCCTCTTTCATAAGTACACCTGTCAAATAATTAACGAGCATGGAATAATGATAGCCCGAGCTGGCTGGGATTTGTGTGGGTGTTGGTGTGGATGTGGGTGTGTGTGGATGTGGGTGTGTGTGCGTGCCCGCGTGGAGTGCGTGTGTCTGTGTGTTGGAGGGGGGTGTATCTGTATTTGTGGAATTGTGCGTGTGTGTTTGTGTGTGAAATTGTGTGCAGGTGTGTCTCTGCATACGCTGCGTGTGTGTGAGTGTGTGTGTCTGTTTGTTTGAGTAGTGTGAGTGTGTGTGTCGTTTTTTGAAGGGGGGAGGGGTACAAATAACTGGCGGTATCTTACGAATAGGAATTTGGCTCCATAGTTGACGCAGTGCTATAAAATGTCTCAAAGTATCTGGGTTGGAATGGCATCTTTCTTTAGAATACACTGTGTCTTATGTCCTCCCTATCGTCTTCTTTTTGGAGCTTATCGGTAGTACTTGGGCCTGCTTTTTCAAAAACATATACAACAACAGCAACAACATCAACAACAACAACAACAACAACAACAACAACAACAACAACAACAACAACAACAACAGCCACCCCACCCCACAAACACACCCACCCCTCCCCACAAACACTCACACAATGTGTTTTTGTGCCAGAAACGAACTACGTGTCTCTAGAACTGCTCTACACGTAAAAAAAAAACCACCCAAAAAACAGAAAAACCCCCAATAAGAACAAGAAAACTAATTTCAGAAAAAAAGAAAAAATGAAGAGAGAAGATTAGCAATACAAGATAAATTCTTGAAAATGATGACACTTTGTTCTTCAAGTCAGAGAGGGCAGCGTCAGGGTACATAGTACACGGTATTTTTATAAGTGTTGGGTTATAGAACCGATGTATTATGTGGAATGGGAGTTGGGGCGTAGCTGAAGGAAAAGAAAGTCACATTCGGGGCGAAGGTAATTTTTTATTTTCTGGCATAACTACTTTCGTGAATCCTTGGGGTTTTTTTTTGTTTTTTTGTTTGTTGTTTTTGTTGTTGTTGTTGTTGTTGTTGTTGTTGTTGTTGTTGTTGTTGTTGTTGTTTTGTTGGTTTACTTGTTGATTGTTGTTTTTTTGTTTTTTTTTGGGGGGGAGTGGGGGTCACGTAATTCATATTCACTAAGGAAGGAAAAAAAGGGGGGGGGGATTTTTTTAAAGCTTAGAATGGTCTATAAGAGAAAAGCAGAAAGAAAAAAAAACGGTAGAAATAAACAAAATCTTCAAAAAATGATAAAGTGACTTAAAATCAACATTCAATGACTAAACACATTGGAGTGGGGATTCTAGATTTTCCAGTATTATTCCAGACAATCCCAGGCGTCATGACACGGTGGATCAGGCGTTCCCCAATTTTTGGGCCTATCGAGTTATTGGTATACTCTTAAAGCATGTTGATTTGCCTTGCTTATAATGAAAAAAAAATGACCCACTTATCTAGAATAGAAGTCGAGATATTTGCCATTGAAGGAGATGAGGGTCGCCTGGTGTCTGAGGTAAAATTAGAGAGAAAATAGCCGCCAAAGTCTGGTGATTTCCAAAACTATAGTTTCAATTGAAACTGTAAATTTACATTTTTGTGCCTTTAATCAACGTTTTTCCAGTAAAAATTGTGCATGAATGTGTTTTTAAATAGACGTAAAAGGGGTTGAGCCCAAAAAAAAACAAAACAACAACAACAAAGAATGATAAAAGTTCCCAAACGGGCGGAGGAATGTCGATTCCTTCAATTTCAATATTTTTACGAGCGCTTGATTTCACCTCTACGGCACACGTCAAGTGAAATTAAAGATCGATAAAAACACAAACAGATAGACAGATAGACAAACAGACAGACAGACAGAAAGACAGACAGACAGACAGACAGACAGACAGACAGACAGACAATTAGTGATTCAGACAAATGGCATGGTAAGACGAGATTTTAAAAATAAGCAAGAAAAAAACAAAACAACATATTTTGAGGAAAACAGAGGGATTGGAAATGGTAGTGGAAAGGGGGTGGGAAGCTGATCTAAGGGCAATGCCATGTCGAAACCGTGGTCTGGGATCGTTTCTAATCAAATATTAATTACCTGCCGGCTGATTGAGCGAGATCCTGAAAGAGCAGAGTCGGACTGGCCTGTCTTACACGCATCACGCCAGTGGAGGGGGACACGCCTTGCTGTAGGACCTGGCATCGGTCTGAGGACGTCGGGCATCCGTCTTCGCTGAGATCATTCAATTGGGATTACGGCAAGCGGGGACCCGGGGAAGAGGATCTGCTGGCTGGAATGGCTTATCCGACATGCACTGGCCTTTACCTTACTAGAAACAATGGCGAAAGGGAAAGAAACAACGACAGAATAAAAAGAAAATGCAGCGACAAAAACATTGTGAGAAACGATGGAGAAAGTAATAGAAAAAAACGGCGAAAATGAAAAACAAAACAGCAAAACTGAAAGAAACAACAGGAAAAATTAAGGAAACAACAGTGAAAATAAAACAAACTACGGTGAAATTCAAAGAAATAACAATGACGACAAATAAGAGAGATAATTGTGAGTGTAAACTATTAGTAGCAAAGACAAAATGATGCTCTACGTCATTGTTGATGAAATGCTGAATTTGCCACAAAAGAAATTGCATTCTGGAGCAAGTAGCAACTCAGTGTTCGTTTTATTGGAAAAGGGGGAAAAAATTCATAATAATGTTATGCAGAGTGGAATAAGTGAGCATCCCCAAAACGGAACGTTCAAAGATCACACACAATCATTTCGATTCAGCAATGTGTCCTTTGCGTGTCATTCTGACAAGAGAGAAGAAGAAGAAGAAGAGAGAGAGAGAGAGAGAGAGAGAGATA
>NW_004798051.1:132152-133282 GCF_000002075.1 Aplysia californica | reverse complement strand
GTGGGAGTCGATTCCTACGATTCCTAGCTTTCAATAATCGGGAACCTAGCCTAGTTATATTGACGATACTAGCTTTTCTGATGGAGGTCAATTAAATTAGTGATCAAACTTACGAAACTCACTGACGCATAAATAACTGGATTCATACCTGTCAGTTAGACTTCGTAAATAAGTACAAACTTCACTAACTTCAGGCTAAAAAGTTGATAGCTTTGAAAGAACGATTGAACGATTATTTAAACATTTTCTTGACCTTTGTGTACTCTTTTTTTTCTTTTCTTTTTTTTTTTTAGGCCGGGGGGGGGGGGCGGTTGAAAGAAAATTTAAAATATTAATGTCTTCCCAGAGCCTTTAATCCCTCCCCCCTCACATGCAACCTAACGTAACATGCACTGGGGAAATGACGTGGCAGGCAATCGATACTAAAAATAATCCACCTTCCTGGATCAAATCTCAATAAAGCATCTCTTTTTCTTCCACCCATGACCAACCTCTTCGAGCTAATGACTCGAAAAAACTCGGTTCTCCTCACAAGAAACGCTTATCACTCTGTTTTATCAGCATTTCCGAAGTCTGTGATAAATAATGTGCCAGAGAAAGTGCTCGATAAACAAGAAAATCGCGTGTAATCCCGAATCAAGCAAGAGCAGGCAGCGTCGTTTCCACGCCGGCGATTATGTAGTAAATCTTTCATCTCCGGTCCCTCCTTGCCGAGGAAGGGGAAATGGCTCGTGAATTTATTGTGTGCCCGCCACAACCCCAATAGTCGTGAGTTCGATACCCGTCAGGTTACATTGAGTGCTGCATTCTTCCGTTAAAGTTTATGTGTGTGTGTTTGTTTTTCTAAGAAGAAACCCGTTTGGTAATTCTTTTATCTCATTTTAAAAAGAAAGACAAAGTGGTCGATTTAGTCAAAGGTACGCAGCTTCTTGCGATAATTGCTACTTAGTCAGGATGAAAAGAAAGACAAGCTTTGGTTGTGACGCTTGCTTAACACATTTTTTTCTCTTCCACTTCTATGTTTTTAACACGAGCGTTTGTACAAGTGCCTCCACAGGTGTGCGCGTGTGCGTGTGTGTGTGTGTGTGTGTGTGTGTGTGTGTGTGTGTGTGTGTGTGTGTGTGTGTGCA
>NW_004798051.1:130266-131509 GCF_000002075.1 Aplysia californica | reverse complement strand
TAGAGAGAGAGAGAGAGAGAGAGAGAGAGAGAGAGAGAGAGAGAGAGAGAGATTTAATTAAGAGTGCTAAATTCTTAGTCGTGCTGTAACAGAGAAGTCATGCCCAGTTTACCATGCGACGGATCAAATAAAAACCTAAAGATAAAGAAGACCCGCTACGGGAATAGTATAATAATTTAGGCGCTTTTACATCTTCATCGACACAATTTAGATCATTTAGGAAACTGGCTTCTGACCCTGCCTGTTTGTCTCAACCGGGCTGGGAAGGATACAACATCCCATCAGAAAGACCGAAATACTCAATAGAATATCTCCCCATTCGAGAATCGAACTTGGGTCTCCTGCATGCACCAGCGTCGGTAGCTGTAGAATAACAAACATAAATTGAATGTCACTCATGTGTTCATGTGTGAGAAACTGTGCTGTATCGTATCACAATTTTCCCTCTCCAGTCTAAGTATATTCGCATCAATACATTGTTGTACTTGTAGAATTGCTAAACCTTCAAAATAACCAAAGTGTGACTACATGAAAACGCATACAGAAGTTAGATACAGTTTAATATGTGTGAGGAAACGAGCCCTGTCTGGATGGGAATAACTGGTTAATAAGAGAAACACAGTTGTGAAAAGGAAAAACAAATTTGTGAAATGAGAAAAGAACGAGAAACTCACGGAACCGGAAGCACTGCAGGGAGTAGCTCTCAAAAGTGGGCGGGGCTAGTTGGAAGATAGGATCCCAGGAGAATTGATCTATGAAGATAAACCTTGGGTGACCTTTCCTCCTTCTCTCGCCCGGAGAGCATTCATCATCTGTGATGATCGGGCGATTTAGATAATAATGTGATGTTTTTATTCTCTAGCCTGGTGGTATGAACCACAAAATTTGTAATGAGATGGCGGGGAATGATGGGAAGAATGAAGGAAGAGTAGAGGTATAATATGAATCAGTTGTGTGGTTGGATTTAGGATAAAAATAGACGAAGAGATATAATTTGGGGGAAAATAAATAAAATATGTGTGAGGAGGTTGGAAGTTTGCTGTATTTATTGTGAATCCGGAGAGGGGATTTTGACTGAATGAAAGAGGGACAGGAAGGTGTGCGTAATACGTCAAAATACTTTTGAAAATGGATGGTCGAAAGAGAGAGAGAGAGAAAGAGGGAGAGAAAGAGAGAGAGAGAGAGAGAGAGAGAGAGAGAGGGAAAGAGAGAGAGGAGAAGGAGGAGGAGGAGGTGGCGAGAG
>NW_004798051.1:127777-130112 GCF_000002075.1 Aplysia californica | reverse complement strand
TGTGTGTGTGTGTGTGTTTGTGTGTGTGTGACTCTTGGGATGGATAATAATATGTGAAGAATTGTTTATTACATTTTGCTCTATGATGACCTCCAGCGGTCATGATAAACAGAAGTCAGGATATACTTATACTGCATTCTTATATACTGTCTTTTCAGTCCTCCAGTATCGGGCCAGGACCTCCCAGGATCCTTCAGGAGCCAGGCTTCTGCCTCGGCCAATCAGGGCCAACCCGGCTTAGAGGGATACATCTTCCCAACAGAAAAACCAAGTTACTCTATGAAAGTGCTCCCCATTCGTAAATCGAACTGTGGTCTCCTGTGTGTGTTTCAACAAAGCGCCTAACCACAACACCAATGCACCACTGCACCAATGCACCACTGCACCACTGTACCACTGACACCTTACACAGGAGTACATCATAATATTATGTCAAAATAGAAAGTTTCATAAATGGTCACATGTTAGCAAGCATTCGGTGGATTATCTAAAAGTAACCTGGTGGTGGTGTTGGTGGTGTGGCCTTGTTACTGTTTTTTATCCTAAAATACAGTGGTTCTTGCTGTCTAGTTCAGAATTATGGTATTATTTATTGTACGTGGGGTTTTGCTGCTCTAAACAACTATCGGGTTATCCCACACGAATATGACCTAAATATTTGGTCTGATTGGAACTACGGTATTATAATCAAACCAAAAAAAAAGTTACTTTCATTTCGAAAAGACATAAAACAAAATTGGTAAGTTTCTACAGTATCCGATAGCACTGCCATTCCTAGGAGAGACTTTGTTATGATGGAAACTCGAAACCTGACAGCTGACATGATTTTGAAGAAGACATCAAATCAGTGTAGGAGGTTGCTCGCAGTCGTAGTATCAACTTTCTTTCCGTCCATAACTGACTTCATTACAGAACACAAAAATAACCTTGAACAGTTTGGGAGGGGGGGGGGGTTGCAATTCAATTACCATATTTTTTTGTATATTTGAGGGTATTTAAAGTTCTATTACACTATATTGCTGTGGCTTAATGTATACCTTTTTTGTTTTGTTTTTTGCATGCTACATTAATTCGCAATTTTTCTCAAAGAAATCAGTGAATTCAAGTTGTTCTTGAAACGTTAGAGTATTATTTAACTGTTGCTACAAATATATTGTCTTTAACTGTCAGTCTGTTTTTATTCCTCTTTTATCTATGCTGGCAAAACATATACAACATGGACCACGAGTATAAAGCACGCCGGCTGCCTTAAACTATGTTTTGTTCAACTGCCCTTAAAAATGAGATAGCTTCATACTAGCATGCAACCAGAAGTACTTCAGACAGCACACATGGTACTGGGGGACACAAATCGCGAATTCAGAACGTTCGCAAAAATCGGAAGGGGCAAAACGCGAAAAAAGAACGCACGGAAAAAGCCTTGTGTACAGTATTTTGCAAGGACACTTGGTCAGAAGAGGGTGACGTTAAAGATTCCTCGACGGAGAGTAAAATAAGCACGGGATATGATAGCCTCTTGTGCCAGCACCTATTGAATCGCAGAAAAAGAAACAAATGGAAGAAAAGAACGTAGAACTACTAGGTAGCATTACTTAACACAAAAAGATTTAGCAAAAAGATATTAGAAAAATCGAAACTGTGTAACTCACGCCTTTAATTTAAAAAAGGGACCTATGTTTCTAGTGTATCTCTTCGCCTTGCGCGCAATATAGCTTGAGTGTGATGTGTGCAAGATAAAATTTCAAAGAGGATCTATACTATTGTCTTTCTGCAGAGATGTTTTCATTACGGCTGTGTTGGCCCTGACAGGTGCAGAGGAAGCACGTCACCTCTCAAATAACCTGTATAGTCTCCATGGAAGCGTGAAACATTTACTATAATATGTCCAATGAACGTAATAGTAGGCACAAAAAAAACAATCCGATGCAATAAAACCCTAAAGACGGTAGACGTGTGGTAGAGAGGATGGAGGGGAGGGGGATGAGAAGAGAATAGGGACGGAAAGGAGAAGATTCCTGAAGAGAAAAGCAAGAACGGGTGAAAGAGGACACAGGCAAGCTAGTGTAAGCTACGCTGCAGAATCAGGCGCTCGTCAATTTGGGGGCATATGGGGATATTAGTATCATCTTAAAGCTTGTTTATTTGCCTTGGACTTGATGAAAAAATACCCATCCGTCTTGAATAGAAGTAGAGACATTCACGATTGAAGGAACTGGATGTCGCCTGGTGTTTAGGTTTAATTAGAGAGAGATTAGCTACCAACGTTTGGTGATTTCCAAAGTTTGATCAAAAACTGCAAATTTACCATTTTTAAATGGACGTAAAATATGTGTTG
>NW_004798051.1:120150-125214 GCF_000002075.1 Aplysia californica | reverse complement strand
ACACACACACACACACGTACACACACACCACACACACACAAACACACACACTCACGTCGACACCATGTTTAAATCATACTTTAGGACGTTGGTTGCTTCGACCCTGGCTTTTGGAGCTGAGAGGGATACAACATGCAAGCAGACACACAATAAAACATTCCCCCGTCGTGGGTATTGAACTCACAATGACTGGGTGTAATGGCGAAAAGTCTAACCCTCCACCACTTACACTGGTGTCTATGATGTGTCACATACATATGAAGTATTATTTAACTTTCCAAGTTAGATCAATGTTTCTCTGTTTGTATCTGTGGTTTGAGGAAAAGGCTCTTCGGCATGCACCCAAAGGATGAGATTTCCATTCTCAGGAGGGAGAAGTATCTAATCTAAAAACTCCGATTTCGACTTTGGACACACTGACCTGGTTGGCCCTGAACGACAGGTCAAAGCAGGACGCATTTATTAATTTTGTATGCCCTCATCGACACAATTTAGATCTAAATTTAGAAGGCAGCCTTGGATCCTGCCTGTCAGGGCCACCCCGGATGAAAGGAATACAACACTCCAGCGAAAAGACAGCTTTTATCGTTGTTTTAAAAAAATGAGAATTTCACTTTTTTTCTGTAACATCGTATCTTTGACTGCGACAGCTGACCACTCTCACGAGAAGACTGGCCTGAATTGAACTCTCAGGCAGTAGTAAATCTGTAGTGTGACTGGCCTGTAGATTGCTGGGGCACCTGCAGGCACGAAGTGGTAGGAGCTGCCTTCACAGGAAAAAGCTGAAGTGAAGCAGGTTCGAAGGCAGCAAAGATATATGCACCGTCTGTGTCGAAGTGGACTGGACTCTCACAGGCCCTAATGTTTTGATCTGACATCACCCACAGGAGTTAGACCTTCTATAAATTAGAAAACATTTCACAAAGATGGCAGTTACAATGACGACTCTTAGCCCTGTGTCGTATTTGTTTTGTTGTAGTAGAGGTTTTACGGCGCTCGCAACTGCATAAGGTCATATGAGCGCCAAGGGGTGGATGTCAACAGAGAGGTCCTTACAGGGAATCAGACTTACTCTGCTCACCTCTAGCTTCAACAGCACAAAGTCTGCTTCGACTATCAAAGCACCCCAAAAATAGTGGGTCACAAGAGTGTGACAAACATACAAAAGAAGTAGAGGACAATGACGATAGTAAGGATTAGGAAAGAAAAA
Source organism: Aplysia californica (assembly GCF_000002075.1). Classification (NCBI taxonomy): domain Eukaryota; kingdom Metazoa; phylum Mollusca; class Gastropoda; order Aplysiida; family Aplysiidae; genus Aplysia; species Aplysia californica. The sequence continues at coordinate 124,004 of NW_004798051.1, read as the reverse complement.
GCAGCAGCTCCCTGTTGTAGTTCAGGCACAGTTACGAGCATGACATTGTTGGATCAGCCCATTTAAAATTCTACTGTGCATTAGAACGAGAAATGTCCCCCTCCCCCCTTTGGGAATGACCTAAAGACACTCCAGTCAGTGGCACCGCCCCGGGGGTCCGGTGTCGTATACTAGACAAAAGTTCTTAAACTTCAAAATGACGTAAATATTAGCTCATATTGGGTGATATATTTCAAGAGTCGATACAAAGCGCTTAAATATGTCCAGCAGCTTGGACCTCTCGACATTTGATTAAACGTACATTAATTTCGCTCGCAGACATATTTTTAGTTGTGCAGCTCCTTCAAGCCTCCAGACTCTTCTCTATAGCCATCATCTTGATATAGCAACTTTCATAATTACTCCTTGCCGAGAAATGCTGAATGTGCCATGTGCCAGACCTCGTGAGCTTCTTTCACTTTTAACTTTTCCACACTTGACTAATTCCATTATGTCCCTCGTTAACAGCGATGGGCCCTTCACTCAGAGCCATCAAATTCACCTCTGTCATCTGGCAACGCTCTCAGGCACAAAGCCGCCATTGTGAATGGGAGGACGTGCCATGGTACTCAGGGGACGCCGGGTCTTGGAGCACACAGAAAACTGACTCACTGTATCATACAGCGCCCCCCCCCCCCGCCTCCCCCGCATTTTCCCCTGGCCCTGACCACCTTTACCCATAAAACCCCTGACCATTTCACGCGCTCCTTCAGTGTCCAAAGGCGGACATGGGGGAAATTGTTGGGGGTGGGGGAGAGGTTGAGAAGGGAGATGGGGTGAAGGGTGGGGGTTGGAGTACGATTCACATTATCGATTTTGATTAAAATCGTCAGTATCGAAAAGTGCTTTGTTGTAAAATCTTAACAATCCATGGTTGAAAAATACATTGGAATTACTGAAATCTTCTTTTTGAAAGACTGAATCAAAAGTATCAAAAACATAAAAGTATGGATCTTTCTTTCTCTCTTTTCTTTTCTGATATTTTTTTTGGTCTGAAATAAAAATATTTTGCCAAGGCTGTGATATGTTTAAAGATAATCTTAAATTGAACGCAGTGTAACTTAAATAGAAAGCATACACAAACACACTAAAACCGTTTTTACAAATAATTTATTAGTATTTTGAACATTGTTTAGTTTTTTCACTAGCTTTTTTGTCTTAAAGATTACCAAAGATATCCGTAGTTTTAGAATTATGCATGAGCTGCACATATATATAGATGGATGGACATATATGTAGATAGATAGATTGATAGATAGATAGATAGATAGATAGATAGATAGATAGATAGATAGATAGATAGATATGTGTATGTGTGTGTGTATGTGTGTGTGTGTGTGTGTGTGTGTGTGTGTGTGTGTCTGTGTGTAGAGGGTCTGTGTGAGAGAGAGAGAGTGTGTGTGTATGTGTGTGTGTGTGTGTTTGTATGTGTGTATGTGTGTGCTTGCGTCTGTGTGTATGTGTGTGTGTGCATGTGCGTGTGTGTGTGTGTGCGTGAGCGTGTGTGTGTTTGTGTGTGTATAACATTATACCTGTAAGTGTATGAATATGTGATACATAATTAACGTAGGTAGAGAAAGAGAGAGAGAGAGAGAGAGAGAGAGAGAGAGAGAGAGAGAGAGAGAGAGAGAGAGGGGGGGGTGGGGGGGAGAGAAGAGGAGAGAGAGGGGGGGGAGAGAGATAGAGATAGAGACAGAGAGAGACAGAGAGAGAGAAAGAGAGAGAGAGAGAGAGAGAGAGAGAGAGAGAGAGAGAGAGAGAGAGAGAGAGAGACTTACAAGCACCTTCCAACCACAAGCAATGTGCCTTATTCCGTACTTGTGATTGTTGCCCCTGGAGAATGTGCGCGGTGTTCTCATCATGCTGGCCTAAAAATGTGCAGTGAATGACCCTTGTATAAAATCTCCAACTGGACATTTATATAAGTGGGTCTTTTTTGGGTTGGGTACTTCGTCCGGTACTGTCGAAGATGTACTATGACACGTCCTGTCTGTCGAATAAAATTGCGTTCACTATGGGTGTGAAATTCACAACATATCCCCTTCTCTACTACCTCTATACCCCCTCCCCCCCCACACACACACAGCTCCAGGAGACTCTTATACGTCAAAACCTTGATCCCGTACACAAGCTGAAACGTTTTACCTAAACCAAAAGCATGAGGAAATCCTGATTATTACTCTATCTCTTTATTTTACACCATAACAATAGACAGCCGTGATAGAAAAATGGAACACGAGGTGTTTAGACATTATTATGGACAAATAATAATTAGAGCAACTTCAGAATCAGCTTCAATTTTAACCCTAAATACACTTTCTCAAACGGATTTGTTTTCTTTGGATAACGTTTGATTATTCTCTTAATAGGAAAACTAAATTCTAGAAGGCTATGAAACGTTCAGATATAATCAAACATTGAGTCTATGTTGACCAGCGGGATGCTTTGTCCTAATCGTTAAGAAATTCTCGTGAAGTGCAACACAGAACGTCTTGATGAGAAGATTTGTAGGCGTTCGGAGAAAGAAATTATTGCGCTTTTCACGTCTCCACTAACAATAGACGAAGATGATTGGATTCCTTTAATTCTCATTTTACAGACTCATTGCTCCGAGAAACTGCGAGTTCTGCAATAGGACTCTTCACACCACGTTGCCAACGCTTTCCAAATTGGACTTTTCTTTGTGCGAAGATGGATTCAGGGACGACTGCTGAGGGGACGGGCTGGGGAGAATGGGGGAGGGGGACAAGAGTTGTAAACTCGTTTTTCTCCTGATCTGGAGACTGTGTACACCACTATGACATGTGCGTTTACTTTTGCATTTTAGGCTGAACCGTTTTCGATAAAGACATTTATTTTAAATTAAACATGGTAGACGTAAGTGTGAGAAGAGATTACTGGATACTTTTAGTGGAACAAACAAGAAGGTTGATTGATGGCAAGCCTGCTATTCACTGCTCGCTTTATTTACTTCATACTTTTTTGTTGTAACAATCAGAACGATTAAAGACAAACTTTACTTTTTGTCTTACTTTTTATTCATACGACTTATAAATTATTCCTTGAAGGAGCCGTTGAAGATTTTTAAAAATGTTTATTGAATGAATTAATAAATAAATGAATGAATGAATGAATGAACGAATGAGTAAATGGTCCTCCCGTTAGTTTCAGTAAGTTTAAATCCTTGCCAACCGCTTCACACGCACCGCAAGGACCGCGTATAGTTAAATGTCTACAAATACGTATGTATTTATTTGTAATGCATGCTTTTTTTCGTCAGAGACAGTCCCTAAAACTGCTGAGGGAATTATCATCATAATTATCCTTCTTCAAATTAGCAGGTGGTACCCTTGAGTCACAAAGTAGAAACTAATGAATTTTCGGAATTCCGTATTATGGTGGTAACATCTCAAAACAGCAATACTGGTTTGGACAGAGTTATACAAATGTGGAAAAAGTTATTACTTCCTCACTCCCTCTCTTTCACTTGGCTTTACAACATCAATTTTGTGAAAGCAGCACAGAGAATCCTTCCTGACACCTAACACCCATTACATTCAGTAAGTGTAATTTTTGAAGAATTAAGAACTAGTTGGTATTAAAAATTCCTTCATGCCGATAGCAATACCAGTCATTCTTTCACTGTCAGGCTTGCGAGAATAACATAATTTTGTATGTCCATGCAGTGACTATAATTCGTGAAGGTACGTGTACGTCTGTGTATGTGTGTGTGTGTGTGTGTGTGTGTGTGTGTGTGTGTGTGCGCGTGTGTGTATGTGTATGTGTATGTATACGTGTGTGTTTGTGCATACATG
>NW_004798051.1:100411-117974 GCF_000002075.1 Aplysia californica | reverse complement strand
TATATATATAATTTTTGATATATATACACACACATACACACACATACACACACACACTCACACACACACTCACACACACACAAAATAATTATGTGGTGCAACGTATAGAATAGTCATTTCAATTAAAAATTGCGGTTTTTTACCGAATTAAATATAAAAGTTTTGAACGAGGCTATAAATATCCTTGACATAGGTAGAAGTACAAACATCGATTCAATTTGAGGGTAACAATGTCATGTAGTACCTATAGTGAAGAGAATATAATATGAAAGATTTACAATGAAGGTACAGCTAAAAAGGCATGTCAGTTAGGTAAATAAAGCCTTAAGACAGAATTCAGATACACGAACGAGGGGCTGGGAAATAGCAGTGTCATTGTTAATCACTTGAAGGAATCAAGGCTTTCGTTTTTTATATGTTAACGATGTCAATTACTAAAAATAATAATCATATTTTTATAAAATTCAATTTTCTTAATCTTCATTTTTGTTCTTATTCAAATTGGACTGGTGAGGGGGGGATGGGAGAAAATATAGGAGGAGGAGATGCTTTACACTTAGCTAACGCATAAGCTTAGTTATTTATTAGAGGTTGCATTACAATACAAAGGCAGGTATAGACCAGACACATCAAAGTATTGCCATATCCTTTATAATTCCTTTCAAAGTGAATAGTTAAATGACCATGATTGGGGGGAGAAAAGGTCGGACGTGTATCATATTGTGTTCTGCAAGAATAAATAATATCCATGGTCGTCCCCCTCCCCCTCAAACCCACCAGTACCCTATGTGCCTGCTCAACCATCCCCAACGCCGTTCTATCCCGCTACTTCTCTCGGTGGAACATCGATGGTGCGCATGTACATTAATTTATGTGGAAACGGCACATGACGTGCATCTTAGTTGCAGTTATTATGTCAATTCTGTCTGCTACCATTAACCATTCAATTCGCATAATGAATAGCCTTTTTGTGAAATGGTAACCACTGTGCTGACGACAATAACAGCCGCACGTGAAGTGCCGCTCGCCTTGCCTCTCTTCAATAAACAAAAGCACCAAAAAAAAATATTCTCCTACACCACTTCATCCTCCTCTTCTCCGGAAGTCAATATAGATAGTGACAAAAATACCCTTTTTTTGTTACGGCCACTTTCCGATCTATTCATCAGTTTGAAAATATTTGCTCAGGACCATAAAGCCCCATGTATGGAGAGAACGTGAAAACTTCAATTTTCTTTTGCTTCTTATTTGACCTTGTTCTAATGATGAATGCAGACATGGGAGAATTATCAAACGGACAAGCCAAATGCTAGTGGAAGAACCTTAACAACCAAATATAAATACAAGGCTAAACCACTTTTTAAATTCAAAGGCGATGAATTTTTCCGCTCGTCTCACCAATTTTTAAAAAATGGCTTAATACGTTTTCCGCACATTTAAAAATACATTTCCTTTCAGATTCTGTGGGAAAATGTTGATCAATGGGCATTAAAAAGTTACCAAATTGTGGCGGCCATTTTCTTGTTAATTTTAGCCCTGAGACCAGATAAGTCCACTTTCTTCAATCTTAAATATCTCGAGGTTATTTTTCCAGATAGACGAGTATATTTTATCAAAAGCAAGACAACTGGTATGGTATGGCATGGCATGGTAAGTTATGGTAAGATGGTGTACGGTATGGTATGGTATTGCATGGCATGGTATAGTATGGTATGGTAAGGTACGTATGGTATGGTATGGTATGGTATGGTATGGTATGGTATGGTATGGTATGGTATGGTATGGTATGGTATGGTATGGTATTGCCACTCAGTGGCACCATGTGATACATTATGTTTGATAAGAAATCCAATCTGATATCAACATTTTCTCACGACTTAGGAAATGTACTGTCCTCTCATTTTGAGACACTGTCGCAAATATATGAATTATGTCTCCCTAAATGATGATTTAGAGAATTCAATAGTAAAATGTAAGATGTCAGTTCACTTTGTCTTTGTTTGAACGCATGCAAAGGGCTTGGTAGTTAAGTATTCCGCTAGTTCATTATAAAGATGCAGCACACTTCAATAGATACAATTTGATGAGCAACTGTTATATAACTGAACACAAAAACACAGCCCTAGCTAAAACCCAGATCTAGATAATCTGCATACCAGGGAACATGGAGTTAATGAAGCTGCAACACTTTTTAGGCAAAACAGTACAAATAAAAACAATATTTATTGAGTATAGCCAATATCTATATCTGAAAGTTCATATTTCTGTCTGCCTAACGGTCGTGGGTGTGGGTAATTCCACACACATATCAATCCCCATTTCTTGGTCTGCCACACTAAGACGCTACACTACATCCCGAACCCCTCCGACTCCTCTCCCCCTCCCGACTCAGATCAAACCAATTATAACGCCGGCCAGGATTTACGGTGGCTGTATTGATCTCTAATGGCGTATTGAGGGCCTTTAGCTAGCGAGCCAACTGGCTCATCCAGCCGCTCTGTTGATTCTGCCTGTTTCCGCCAGACGCCGACGCTAAAGCACTTCCGGGGGCACCGGCTTGAATCAAGGGGCGGTCACTCATGAGTCATACGGCGCTCCGAGACTGGGCTGTAAATCGCGCCTGGGTCGAACACATTCTAGTACTACTGGTTCGCGTTGTGGTCACTACGTCTGATACCAGACTAGGTATGATTGCATCAATTATATGAAATTGGCTCGTCATTGTAGGTTTTATTGGAAGGGAATAACACGCAAGAAATTGCCAGGCCAAGCAAAGGTGAACTGGGTGGTTGTGTCTAAAAGGACTGGAGTGAAAAGAGCAGAAGTATTTAATCCCCTCTCAGCTGGAATGGGGCTAATTATTGTTCATGACAGGGATATTTTCTCGTGTCTGTAGCTGCGCCCAGTTTCAATAGAATCTGACGAGTTTATGATTTAATGCTGATTTCGTTGAATGGCCGGAGTTCAGGGAGAACTGCATTCCGATAAACTTCTCGTGGGACCCACAGCCGGAACGAGAAGAATTGAAAAGCTGACCTAGTTAACTGCATGACTATTAGGTCCTAGGGGGAAATCGAATAAAATGTCAATGAATATTTGAATAATTCAGTCGCATGGTTTACTGCAAATACGCCTCGTGTCAGAAACGATGCTTTCTATAGGAGGGCAAGTTCAGATGATCTTGCCCTTGGCTGCATTTTTTGGTTTATGTTTATTGAAGAGAGGAAAGGCAAGCGGCACTTTATGTGCTGCTCTTGTTGTCATCAGCGCCTTGGTTACCATTACACAAAACGGCTATTCACCGCATGTAATGAATGGTTAATAGTTTTTAAAACATACGACTATTTTTCACTCTGCGGGTCTGTTTAGATGTGGCGTATACCTTAGCTGTTGCGTCGTTCTCTTGACATAAGTTTTGACTTTTTTCTTCCAGCCGTTACAACCTCTTGCCGTCTGTTCCCATATTTTACAGCTGATCTCTCTGTCGGGTGAAGTTGCATCTTAGTGGTGGTCACACCATTTACCCCATTTTTTTCATGGTAATGAACATTCTATTTTGTCAAGAGTCTAATAACTGACCTACATTGGCTGTGTAATTGTTTGAGAATTGCGGCTCATGGTTCTGTGCGAACTTATTTTTCCTAATTATTCTTGCCTTTCCATTTGTAGTTACGAGTTTGGTAGTTTAAGCCATATGGCAAAAGCACTGAGAGGTTTGCGACTGTTCATGAAACAGTTTATGTTTTGCTCGTTGTTGAGTAGCTCTGTTGAATACTGGAGAGTTGACATACGTGGATTACAATCCACGACTGTGTCACCAATATATGAAATTGTGATATTATATTGCTATTTCTGACTTCATAAGAGTGAATAATTGATATTCGTCAGTAAACCTCTCGCACACTCTCAACGCACATTATTTCGTGACATATGAAAGTTACTTTGACGTTGATCTAGAATTTTGTAGAAGCTAAAAAAGACTCATCTCCTCCTTTATCTACACCTTTTCTTTTCCTCTTTTTTTTCTAATATTTTATCTAACACGTACATCCTAGCTGAGGAACTATATTATACTTGGATAGCTGGAGATGTCATCTCTAGCTTAGAGGCTGATGTGCAATGACCTGCCCGCTCTTTCTGTCCCTAGCTGCCGTTATGCACTTTGTCATATTTGGGCCAGTCTATGCCTTGATGCCATCTATCCCCATTGTTCTTCATCTAACATTGGCCCTCTTGACACACGTCTTGTTTTCAAGTACTTTGTTCATTATTGTCTGATGGTGAATCTTACATAGTATGCATTAAATAAAATACAGCTTTCCCACACGCACTAACAATATGTCATATCAAAGTTTTTAACTTAGACTGTATATGGCCACTAATTTCTATTCCTGGGTTTACAGTGAGGTATTAATAGTCATTTTTCTAACCAGTAGAAAATGATAGGGAGGTGGGGAGGGAGACAACAACACTCCCGCTAATAGGGAGCCACCTATACCCCGCTGCCTTGCTCAGTGATGGTAGTATTTGCTTCTTGTATTCACAATGTCGTCTGCTCCTTCCCTGTCTGGCGAACTAAGGTCAGGGACGCCCCAAAGCACACAATGTATCGACCCGTCATAGCAATAGCCTTCTTGTGTTTAGTCTACCAGACCACCCATCTTCACCATCCGATAAAAATTGATGGTCTCATTTTTAATTTACCCGATTTAGCCATCTGCTTGCCTGTCTACTCATCTTCCTATCAGTCTTTTTAGCTATTTGTTACCTTTATTTTTCAAACTTTCTTCTCCTCCTTTCAGCTCAACACTCTCGATCTATGATAGCACTTGAAAAAGGTCCCTCACAGCAGCCCAGACTTGGAACTTCGAGTCGTCAACTTAGAAAAACAGTTGCTCCATTTCCGCAAAGAGAGCTCTCCGTCCCCTAGACTTCCTTTCCCGCGGTGATTCGACGCGGCTCCCTCAATTGATTTCGTAGCCACATACCTCTCAATAGCTGTGTTTTGATTGCCGGGTTCACTTGCATTAGAGATGTTTATGGCCTTCGCTATCTCTCTGCTCTGCTCGGGTAATTATAATCGTAACTTAGTGAAGAGGAATTGAGGCAGTACTGATTGGCTTCTTCATTCTAGCTTATCTTTGTTAAGATTTTTCTTTCTTCTCAGGCTTTTCCTATTTTCTGTTCTGAATCATTTCTTTTGCTTTTACAACTCATTCTTCTTAGCCCAGCTCGTGTCTCTTTTTCTGTCCTGTTTATAATTTATCTTTCGAAATTCGTCCCTATTTCTCGTATTCAAATTCGTTCTTTAAACATTCTCATTTTCCTCCTCCTCCTCCGACTCCTGATCCTCCTCTTCATTCTCCACCTCCTCCTTCTCATCCTCGTCCTCCTCCTTCGCATCATCATCATCATCATTGTGAGCTGTAGCAGCAGCAGCAGCAGAATTTTCTGCCGTTGATGGACACTCCATTTCATAAACATTCCCCCATCTCGTTTTGATTTTAATCTTGTGACTGTGTAGTGTCTCCCTTACACCATGTTGAATAGTTTAATTCCCCCACCCTGTCCTTTTTTCTGTTAATCATACCAAAACCTGCTTCATTTATGGAACTTTTTATATTTTAAAAAGATCTTGTAGAGGAATCTCCGGATGGATATCTATCGATTTGTTTTTAAAAAATCACTATTCTTGGGATCATATCACAAAACATACCAAACACTCCTCATCTGTGTGTATGCTTTTATGTTGCAAGAACCTTCCGTTTTACCTCACTAAAAGCGTTACTTACCAGTCAGAGAGATTTCAGTAACCGACAATGCTAGAGCTTGGTAAACGTTATGAACACACGTTTTGGGGGTTGTGGGGGGTGGGAATGGGGGCGGGGTGGGGGGTGAGTTTGAACATCATTACTGGGGGTCAAAATTAGTTGACATTTTAATATACATCCTCGAGCAAGGGTGGCAAATTTAAGCCCTCTCCCCCTCCCTCCAGCCCCGAAATCCCTCAAAAAAGGTAATTTAGATATGGGTATCTTTCAGAACAATAGATACCGGCACACAGGCACAAAATAGTGCCAGTCAGAGAGATTTCAGTAACCGACAATGCTAGAGCTTGGTAAACGTTATGAACACACGTTTTGGGGGTTGTGGAGGGTGGGAATGGGGGCGGGGTGGGGGGGGGGGGGTGAGTCAGGTGGAAATGGGTACTTGGCCAGAGTCACCGGCACTACCAATAGTTTAAACTAATTGACCCCAAATGTGATATTCCTAAAGTCATCATGCCTCGTTTGTCTGGCTGGTCAAAATGGAATAAATTAATATTATACCTGTGATCCCTTCACATAATCACTTTACAGATCTCATTTTCTCCAATTGAGCAGTTTAAAGGTGTGGTCATATTTACGGTTTCCAGGCAAGCGCTAGCAGACAAAGACAATAGAGCAAAGTGAATCGCTTTTCAACTCCAAGAGGAAAGAATTATATTATGTTGATCACCGACACAGACCGACATAGCGAGAAGACTTTAAGTACTTTTTGTACTGTTTTATTATTTTCCATACTTTGTGTTCGTTCTGTTGAGCTGCACTTAATTCTCCCCTTAATTTACGGTCACCGAATAATGCATGCAGTTGTTAAGTAGTATCATATCATAAGGGTTAAACGTCCTTTACAAACACTATAAACTCATTTTAGCGGCGGGAATTCCGAATCTGAAGTCGGTATCCCACTGGCTTAAAGCAAATGAGTGAAGAGTGAGCCTTGAAAATCTCCTAACAACGCAAATACAAGAATACTCCTTTAGGATTTGAACGACGGCCATCTGCACCATAAAGAGGCATGATATCAACAAATCAAGTAAACTGTCCACCCCCCCCCCCCGCGCCCCGAATCAGAGAGTCTGGGTTGTATACCAAGTCAAAAACAGAAGAGAGGTGGGCATAGCGTAGAGTGGTGGTTACGACCCTCACAGCACACTCACCGGTGTCTATGGGTGTAGCGGTTAGGCGCATGAGAGTGTAGTTCGATTCCCGAGTGATCAAAATTTTTATCGAGTGTCTCTGTCTTTCTACTGGGAGTTGTGTCCCTCTCACCCGAGTTGGGTCAGACAAGCAGGGCTGGAAGACTGTGTTGATGGGGGCGTAAAGACACATTTTTGATAAAGCTCCCTCGCTGGGCACCTCGGGTGCCATTCTGTTAGAATTTTGAAGAAGGGGGGGGGGGTTGGTCTTGGAGATTTCATGGTCCTTTTAAATACTCTGTACATATTATACGAGCGCTTCAGATACCTCTCTCCCAAATGCAGAATAGACTTTAACATACTTCACGTTAACGTTTTTTCTCCTGCTGCAGTAGATTAGACAAAGGCAACTCCGACTTGCATTTTTGCTGACATGCTGTCCAAATCAAACGCTGTTCTTGCCTCTGGATAAATTTAGAAAATCCTCGTATTAAACACAGTGGACCATATGGCGTCCATTCAGCATGCTTCAAGCTCCAGAAAAGTATGTTAGACAGCAAAAGGGGCTTTAAACAAAATTTCTGGCACTACATTCAAGATATCTGCTCTCTACAAGCACGATCGCTTTTGTTTGACTTGATCTTCTGCAGTTTGGGAAGGGACTTAACCTTCCCTGGGGCAAACGGTTCATAAACTCGGCTTCCAATTTTAGCCACTTTTGGCCCATTTCTTGATGTAGCATTGTTATAGATTATTGGGAATACAATGCGGTTGTCGATAGGAGAGTCAGTGTGAACATGGAATTTATGACTTTTGAGGCCTTTGAATGGATAACCCATTTGCCTGGCGGTGTTTGCTTGGCAAACAAACCTTTTCCTGCCCTGTTGCTCAGCCGGTTATTTGTTTACGCGGTGAAACAGATTAGACCAGATGAGCACGCGTAGAGATTACGTGTGATAAGGAAATGTGCTCTTTATAGTCACCATTTAAAACTAAAGAAGGACAGGCTGTTTCTAAGAGGAAATGAGTGCCTGGCTTGTTGAACTGGGTGCACTGTTCGCTACCTCAGAATTACAAACCGTTTTGAGTTACTAACACAATGAGGTCAGAAAACAAACATTTTATCTTCCCTGTCAAAATCGTAAGATTATTGGGTGTCGCTATCGAGATATTCAAGGAATTGCGTTCGAAACAGCTTGACATGATGTGAAACCCAAAATTTTTTAGGTCAAATTTTTCAAAACTAGGTACTGAGCAGACAGAACTTTTTAATTCTGGGAAAGCGAGTTGTCAACTCCTGTTTCAATTACTAAAAAAAATGTTGGTTTCTTAAAATGATAGCTCATGTTTTTTTACTCAGGTGAACTATAAAGCTGTTTCGTTTCCTTTTTATTTATCATCTAAGATGGTAATTAGACACTAGTTATTCAATTAGTGGTCGGTGGCCTAGTGGTTAGGCTACCGGACTCGTACTCGTGAGGTTGCGGAGTCGAGGGTTAGAGCCGCGGGCCCGACATTGTGTCCTTGGGAAAGGCACTTTACACGCATTTTCCTAACTTCACCCAGGTGGAAATGGGTACCCGGCCATAGACAGCGAAACATCTTGTCAGTATATTAGTGTTTTATCGCCTATAAATAGCTGCTTGCACTGTATCCTTCCCAGGAAGTTGAGTTTGTTTCAGAATGTTCTCAGGTCTGCTGGGGTGATAGTATAGATTGTGAAGCGGATAGATCTTGCTGTTGAGCGGGAATTTGGGCTATACAAATGCTGTCTATTATTTTAATGTTGAAAATCACAGTGATCAACCGTTAGCCCAATTGGTATCATAATTGAATACAGTGCGGATAAATCCAGTTGGAATATCTAATGTTGAACGTGCATTCTTTTGGGATTCATTGCCGTTTCCACTTATTTGGTCCCTTCGTATCGGAGATGACCACAAGGTGTTTTGAGCATCTGTCATTTTTCTAGACTAGTCCTGAAGTGGCAAACTGGTACAAAAGAGAGCTGTTCCGATGATTCAGCATGAAGTAAAAGTACGGAAAAAAACGTTTACTTTTTGTCACAGCATTTATTGCACTAAATGGTTTTACGAGTTCTGCTACTTGCAAAAAACGTGTGTAGGCGTAAGGCACAATTTATGGCAACGTGTTGGCTTAAGCAAAACAAGTCTTTCAATACAATAGGTATCCCGCAATCACTAAGTGTGCTCGTGTGCACTCGCTTGAAACTTAAGAAACCTTGAAACAGGCTAAAGCCAAGCTTTCGAGCATGAGGGTGCTTTGCGGGTTGTTAACCTTATCGAATAATGATTAGGCAACACTTAAATATATGAGGCAGGGGTTCGTTCGTTTCATTTGATTTTTTAATTGCAGTTATATCCAATGTTAAGCACAGGCACCCATGTCAAATAAATTACTGGTAAACAAAAGCGGTTCTTTTCGGGAGCTTTCTTATGATAAACAAGATGATGTTCTTTGTTCCCCATTAGAAGAGTGGAACCTACAGTTAGTGCAGTTGTCAATATCCCTTGCTTTTTATGAGAATGTTTTGTTTGAGCATATTATTTATTATTGCTTAAATTCATTTCTGAAATATCTATAACCCCCCCCCCCCAAAAAAAAAAAGCCTTGAACAAGACCACTGTCTGCTTTGAATCCTGAAAACTGTAAGGATTATAAGTTGGTCTCTAAATGGCTACCTGGACGTCGTAGAAATAATTTTAAAAGGGCAAACTTTGAACTCACTACTCTATGGCAATGAGAACAGCGTCTCCTGTTCGTGTGGTACCTGTTCTTATGTCTCAGTTCATGTTCATGTCCAGTCCACATGTCCTATCCTTACATTACAATCAAACTCCCATTACGTGTTAATATCCCCTTTGCCTTCTACTTCAGGTCTTTGGGATTTCGCCTGCTAACCAATCTAATACTATATGACAGTCGCGGTAGATTGACTGCTGCCTAACTTTTCACGACCTTCCTTTTGAACTCACAAGGAATTCGTGTAACATGCCACCAGGTCGGGTTGGAAGTGGCCACAATAGTCTCTCTGCCGCACCATAATTTTAAAAAACCGATCAAATCGTAATATTATGATTTAAAATAAGTACTGTGCCTTCGACGTTGGGGTATAATGTGGACGGCCCTATAGCTCATTTGATTTGATGCTGGATTGCAAAGTGGATGGCTAAAGTTTGAATCTCTAGTAGATGTTGTTTGGGGAGTCATCGTGGTTTTCTATCTGCATGGGCTTGGTCCAGTCTGAGATGGACGCAGAATTCGGAATGCCCACCTCTTGAATAGCCTAATCATACGGTAAAGAGAATGACTGGTACCGGCAAAATGCCTTTCCTCTGGTCTCCAAATCCGGAGTTCTGTCGTTTTAATAACGCAAGTTTTGAAGACGATTTTTATTGAAGGAAACTGGAATGCCTAGGCTTTCTTATACTACCTAAGCCGTGGTAGAAACAGGGGCCTTTTAATTAAGTAATGTAAGCTGGGGGGACACATTAAGCATAATCAAGAACAAAGAGAAAACACATAGCTCATCCAGTCAATGTCTCCATAAAACAAAAATGTCATGTTCTTTTTACGTAGGCGTACGATACAAACATTTGCCCATGCATTACGATTCGGCTGATTCACCACTCCGTCCTCATGTTTAAATTGTGTTGTACAGGCATTTGTAGTGCAGCGGTTATGTGCTGCCTGTGCTGTCGCACGGTAAAGACCCCCTGAGTTCGATTCCTGTGTGGAGAGGCTTTTATCGAGTATCTCAGTCTCTCTCAGCCCTTGTTTGCCTTTTATTCAGAGTCAATGCTTGCTTCCTAAATGATTAAATATGTGAAAATGGGGGCGTAAAAACACTTACATTAAAACAAAAGGTTCTGGTATTGTATGCTCAGGCAAGTGTCATCCTTTATTTGTTGCGTAACTTTTGCTCTTGAGACATACGTTAAATTGTGCCGATAGCTTGGATTTTTTTCCTCCAAGAATAACGATAGTAAATAACTCTGATTCCAAGCATCAGTTTGGTGTTCTTGAACCTTCATTGCTTTAAAAGTTTTCAAAGCTTTCCAACAGTTTAATTTTGTCTTGGCCCCGTGATGACCGATATATTCTGACATCTTTATAGAACCCCATAGAGTTGAAAAGTATTAAAAACCCATACCATACCATACCATACCATACCATACCATACCATACCATACCATACCATACCATCTTCAGTTGTTGGCGGCTGCTCTGGTGTGGTTTGCTCTTCCTTTTTTTTTAGCAAATACCTATCGTCTTTGTCTTTCCGCCTCCTTTGTTTTGCGTTTTTTGTTCTCTTTTAACACCTCTAATTTTCGGCACTTATATGACCTAATTTTGTTGAAAGGGCCGTAAAACTCTCGTGAAAAAACCCCGAAATACCATACCATACCACACTACGTAAGTTTGGGTTTGTTTAATCTTGGTACCATGCCATTGGTATTCCTCTGACCTTTAGAGAATGCAATATCAGAATAACATTGTGTTACAATCAGAATATATTGATTACGTTATTGATTAACACTAGTTAGTAATGTTAACATTCATTGTTCGTTTATATTATGCATGTACCTGTGAGCCTGTTTGTGATTGTAAGTATACTCTTGTACTATTATGGTTATGTGCACGTGGAAGCGCGCTCCTGTGCGTGTGTGTTTTCTATCCAAATTTGCACCTATATAATGCCTTCCTTATTCATTCATAATAACACATTATCACAGACTTTTATCATTCCATGCATGAAACATGTAAGTGCATTTTCGTTGATAAAACCTCGACAGTTGAGAAAATGCATTTTACAAGAGAAATGCATTCGAATACATATTATCTTGGGTGAATGAACTGTAATTAATTTTGGAAAAATTCAAAGGGAAGAGGTGAATTTATGTCTGAAAGGGATTTTTTTCAGGGTTTTTAAATATCAATCGTTTCCGTTAGGGTATCATTTGTGCACTTTCATACTATTCAGAGACCACATAATACTTCGTAAGCTCAAAAGTATTCATGAGCATGTTGGAACAAGTGCATTTATTTTAAAACCTACAAGGGGGTTGTATAAACTAACAGCAGACGTCTTCGAAGGGGAAGAAATCGGGTGTCTTTCGTTTAACTGGTGAGGGATCCCTTGGAACATGTGAAACATTTTCTGGTAGAAACCACGAGGTTTTTCTTCCACCCTGCGGCGTCTTTGTCCGCTGCCCATAAGAAGACTATGACATCATAATAATTTACATGGTTCCATGGACACTCCGAAAAGTAATTCGTATTGAAGGAGGCCAGTTAACTTCCGCCTCACCACGCCCATTCGCGTGTAACATTCCATTTGATTGGCTCTCCCGCTAGGAGCGCACGTCGCTCGCGCCTTAATCGGTTTACATCCGCCATGCGCGGTAGCTGAGCGGGCCCCTTTTTCCGCTGACTCAAGGGGGGACGCGCACTGTCCAAAGGAATGTTCCTCACAAGTTCTCGTATTGATTGATCAATTCAAACTGAACGTGCACTGCTTACAGAAACTCCGCAAGTTGAATTTTACTCTTTCATTATATCCGTATTAATTCTTCTGATGCAGCTCATCAATTGAAAAAAAAAATCTAACGCCTTTACATAGACAGTTCACTAGATATCTAGTGAGAGAAGAGAGAGAGAGCTATTGTTCAAGTATTAAAGGAGCTTCACAACTGGAAAAAGCAGTTCCATTTAATCGTCTTTGGGCGGAAGTTCTTTATCAATGAGGAAACTGTTGCTACTTTTCATGCTCCCCAGCAACGTTGAGTCATATTTTCTTGACAATTTGATGTGGGTTTTTTTCTAGACGTTGACCAGTGGTAACTATTCGGAAAACAGGCTCATTTTTTGTTGTTGTAAAGCAGTAGGCAAACATTTCATAGGATTTTGTGGTGAAATAATTCCAAATCTGCAGAAGAGTGACTCCGTGTCAAAAGAGGAATTGCAAGTACTGTGAATTTATAATTAAATAAAGGATACATTACGTCCTCTATTTTAATAGTGGGTGCTTCTAATAGGGCAAAAATTGCGAACAGAATCTTGTATCTAACTTTACAGAGTCACGCTGCATTTCCCACTTCAAAAACGTATCCACTAGTTGCTGGCATTGTGCACCGCAACGAAGCAAACTCTCGTCGCTGTTCCACTGAGCGGCATTCGTTAATTGTCGCGCGCAGCGGAGCGACAGAGGAAATCCCAGTTGAGACAAAAGTTCGGCGCAAGGTGGGTGTTGAACTGAGGAGGAAAGACCACTGAGAGGGAAACTCAGGCAGAACTGCGGGAGACGGGGAGGTCGTCTGCTGCCAGTCTGGGCCTGGCTGTCGCAAATAGAGCGGAATGGACGTTTAATGGACGCTAGACAGAAAGTATCTGGCAGGCCTTTCGTACTCAATATAGAACAGTGTGCTGTGTTGCTGTTTATGTTTACCGTTTGTTTTTCTTGGATGTAAGCTTACAGGTTTTCAGTCGCGTTTTAAAACAGCGCATTCGTTTTTTCCTGAAAGTGAAAGTTTAAAGTTTGTAGTTTCGTTTCTGGACGTCATCAGTGGATTCGATTTGTTTGATCACCTGACTTTACATCGGATTAAAAGACTCAACAAGAAAGGATACGTAAGTTTAGAGGAATTATCGGCGGACTAAAAACGAAAGTATTCCTTTTGGTGTTTCCAATTTCTGCTGTTCTTTTCCTGATCACGTCATCTTACTCGTTATACTATTGTTAATCAATAATATATTACGTCGACTTTCCGATTTCAGTGTTTTATTTGTAGTACAAACATAATTACGGTCTCTCACACCAACTACACCATCGATTCATCGTGCACTTTGTGTGAACAGGTTCGAGTCACCCTGCCGCTCACCTGGGGGCATAAAAATCACCCAAAGTGCTAGGAAAGATAACTGACCTGCCCTACAAGTGAAGTTTTAAAAGAACTTCCTTGCAAAGACCTCGGATATCTTGCTCTGTTTGAAAACTCGACTATAAGGGATGCTCAACGTATGACCGCTCATTTCTGACAGGATGAACTCATACGTGACAGTGACCATGAAGCTTTTCCTTGCTTCCGTCTTAGCATTAGCAGTTACACAAGGTAAGCTGTGTTCACCTACTTAACTTAACGTCACTTTATCCGTATTCTTGTACCTCTAGGGCGTCGAGGGGAGAAAGAGCTTTCTATCTCTAGCAAGCTTGATGGCTTGGCTGGGTCGGATATTGTATGTTCTCAGGGTACCCTTCACACTTTGGATCCAGGTCTTTCTTGGTCTTCCTCTTGTGTTGTACCCTGTTCTTTTCTGTAATAGTCTTTACTGGCGAGCTGGTGAGGGGCCACATGTGTGAGATGTCCAAACAACCTGATTGTTTGCCTTGGAATGTAGTGGAGGGCAGCTGGTGTTGTCCCATCATTTCTTTGATCTTGTTGTGCTCACATTAGTTTATAAACAGAAATGTGAACTCTACTTTTATCTGCTTCACCAGAATTGTTGGTGTAAGTTTTACATATAGGCGTGCATGTATGAAAGAAGGACAGTAGTTTTTTGTTTTATTGTTTGTTGTTATTTCGTTTGTGTTTTTTTACCGGGGGGGGGGGTTGCATGAGTGTACGTTTGTGAGTATATTGTGATATGTGCGTGTGTCTGCATGTGCACATGTTCGTACATCTGTAAATTTGTGTGCCTGAAAGTGTTTATCTGAAAGAGAGAAAAAATATTATTATTATTATTATTATTATTATTATTATTATTATTATTATTATTATTATTATTATTATTATTATTATATTTATTACTGTTATTATCATTATTATTATTATTTGTAAATGTATTTATCTTTTTTTAAAATCATCATTATCATTACAATTATCGTTATCATTATCATTAGTATTATCGTTTAAACTTCATCAATATCTTTATCAGATTCTATATGTTCATACAATATGTATTATTATTATTCTCTTTATATTTTAATTATCACATTTTTGCTTTTGTTCAATTCCTAACATTGTTACTATTATTACTATTTATACTGTTGTTTTTATTTCTTTTAATTATTGTTATCACCATCATCATCATCATCATCATCATCATCATCATCATCATCATCATCATCATCATCATCATCATCATCATAATCATCATCATCATCATCATCATCATCATCATCATCATCATAATCATCATCATCATCATCATCATCATCATCATCATCATCATCATCATCATCATCGATATTTTTCTTCGTTCAAATGTTACCGTTATTATTATTATGACATTGATACTTTTTTTTACCATTATTAAGAGCGTCATAACTATAACTTTTAATATTTCTACTGTATGTCAGTGATATAACAGTTATAATAATTATTATAATAACTTGTCATTATCATTATTACTGTTGTTGTTGTTGTTGTTAGTAGTGGTAGTGGTAGTAGCAGTAGTAGTAATAGTAGTAGTAGTAGTAGTAGTAGTAGTAGTAGTAGTAGTCGTAGTAGTAGTAGTAGTCGTAGTAGTAGTAGTAGTAGTAGTAGTAGTAGTAGTAGTAGTAGTAGTAGTAGTTGTTGTTGTTGTTTTTGTTGTTGTTGTTGTTGTTGTTTTTGCTGTTGCTGTTGTACCATCATTCTTATTAATTGTCGTATTGTTAATTTTTACAATCATTATTAATAATTAGTCTATTCATGATTATTATAACTGTTGAAAACGACAGAGTAGTAGGTGAGTACTGCAATCTTACCCTCTGCATCTAGAAATATTGGAGAAGCTCATGCTTCGTGTCAGAACTATCAATGGTACAAATACACAAATGTACACACAAACATACGTACGACACATACTTTCACCAACGTCCACACGGGCTCACTCGAGACACACTCACTCCATGTGGATGGTTGGCGGGTGTTCTGGGGTGGTTAACTCCTTCTTGTGTATCAAACATCTGTAGTCCATATCTCTCTTGCTTTTATTTATATTATCTCTCTCTCGTAACACCTCTAATCTTCGGCTCTTAAACGACCTGGGTGTGTTGTAAGTGCCGTAAACCTCCTAATGAAACTCAAACTGAGAAACACTCAAATGCATAAGCAAATGCCTTTCTTCTCTACTACTCAGTCAATTCCCTCCCAATCTAAGTGAGAGCGTAATTTTATTCATCACAAGTTATAAACAAAATCACATACGTACACTGTTTGTCTTCTTGATTCAATAAAAGTTAATTAAGACAGTATCCATTCTTAAAATCGTCTTTCTTACTTGACGTCAATACAATTCAAATATGGCTCCGTGGGGAGAGAAAGCGCCATGTATGCATACTAGGTAAAGAAAAAAAAATAAAGAGGGCAGGGCGCAAGTTTACTTTTACCTTCGGTTCTGTATCTTGATGAGACCAAGTCATCCAGAATGGATAACTGAAAAAAGCAAACACGCAAACGTATAATATAATCTTCCTACATTTTATAGACAGCAGTAGTCATCTGGATTCAAATCATTATTATTCATGGTGAAACCCATACCACGAGTCACTGCGACCAGACGCTCATTAAGTTTTACTGTCGTTGCTACGTCCAAGTTTCAGTTGTTGTTGTTTTTTGTGATAGGTAACGACTGAGCTTCCTGGTATGCAATGAGTATCGTTATGCCACAAACGTGGGTCAAATCTGTATCATATCAAATTATAATTGGCACTCATACTGCTAGCTCCTATTTCTTTCAAAATAGAACCATCTTGCTTTCCACCTACGTTCATATCCAGGGGTTTTTGTCCGTTCCGTTTTTTATATAGATCTATATAATAAAATATTTCATTTCCTTTTTTTTTTTGTCGCTTTCTTACTCTCTACCTCTTTTACTCCTTTTCTTGTTCTTGTTTTTGTTTTGTGTTGTTCTTGATCTAGTTCTTGTACTTATTCTTGTTCTTGTTCTTGTACTTGATATTGTTCTTCTTCTTCTCTGCATTGCCAATTGATTTTTTATTACCATTATCGAAATCGCGTCCCTCAGTTCTGCTTGTACCATCTCACTGAAAACAAAGTAAGCAACATATTATGTCCTGGAGAAGCAGTAATGGCCTCAAATAACGCTTAAAAGAAATATTATCTTAGAATGGAATTTCAAAATGCCCGGAAAAGTATCCTTTATAAATTTCTGTACAACTTCGCCTCACAGAATTTCTCGTCCAGAATGCATTTGATATCCCGAAGCGACGAGTGAAAATGTCAAACTGAACTTGAAGCAGGGTCAATTTTTGTGTTTCTTGTGTACAGGATACTTGATTCGGGTGCAAGTGTTCCACAATCGTAAATAATGATAAGCGAGAGAGCTCACAGGTTTATATTTTATCTCGCTATGCAGGCACTTTCTGCTAGGCATATCGTCTTTTACAATGCTGTGGTGTGGGTTAAAGGTTTGTTGATTTTGTGGCGGGTTTACACAGATAATAAAATTACATAGTTTGTGGAAGGAAAGTCAAAACTTTCTTTCTGTCTTCTGTTTAGTGTTGAATGATTTGTCTTTGAGTTCATTGAAGTGAACACGCATGAGAGAGTAGGGGGAGGACGAAGAGGAGAAATA
>NW_004798051.1:97616-100157 GCF_000002075.1 Aplysia californica | reverse complement strand
ACAGACAGACAGACAGACAGACAGACAGACAGACAGACAGACAGACAGGCAGGCGGAGAGAAAGTTGGAGACAGAAGAGGAAAAACACACAGGGAGAGTGAGATTGAGTAAGAGAAACCATTTTCATGGAAAGGAAGGATACAAGCAACAACATTTGAAACATGAAAGTACAAAGGCGAAGACGTTGTTATGAAAGACAGTTTCTGTTTACTTAAATCTTCTTTATAAGATTTTGCAGGCTTCTTATTCGGTGGTGCCCATTGGATGATGTATTTGGTTCGGTTCGGTTTCCGGCAGCTTCAGAGCACACTTTAAATAGACCTACTGCCTAGACGGATCACGTTTGTTATTGAAGGTCATCATCGGTTTTGTCGGTTTTGTTCCTCTAGTGGAGGAAAATTGGTCACTTTTAAGGACAAACGGGCTAACCCAGATTTCGGGGGTTTCCAGAAATCTTGACCTACTCCAAAAGTGGGCATTGCCCTGCCTATAGGAGAAGTTTGGTTTCATCGGTTTGTATATTTGTTTAGTTATAGAGAAAGCTCTCCTTGGTTGTTGTTTTATTTAAGAAACTGAACAAGGGGCACAAACTTTACCTTCGATTTTCTCTAAATAGCATTTTTCGGGATAGCCCTCTTGTGCTTAAAAGCAACCCTAAACCTACAAAACCGAACAGATGATGTCAATGGGCACCACCTATTAACGTAGGGTGTATCGGATTTGATTTGCCCAGCAACATTTCGAGGTTCCAGTTAGATATGGGTCAGAGTTCGTGAACTCTTCTTCCAGGAACATAACTTGTCACCCCGGTGTCCTGACAGAACGTCAAGTGCCCTTTCTTCGCAATTAGCTGCATTTGGCCTTGTTCAGCAATACGTTTCTACAATACCCACTGCAAAAAGCTATATGCTGGGGATTTGCTATATTAATTTGAACGCGGTTTTACAAAATTGGGGCGGGAGGATCTATCAAGAGCCAATTTACTAGATCAAAAGCAATGATTTGTAAAAAAAAAAAAAAAACCAAAAAATACCTGCCAAGCAGAAAAAAGCCTACTACGTGACCACTCATCCTAAAAATGAACGCCGAAAATATGATGAAATCAACAAAGGCAAAAAGAAGTTCAAAGCTTATCTTTAAAAAGCAGAGACGACCCGGACTTTTTTTTTCATCGACACGGATAACAAACCATAGAGCGAGACAGAAACGCAAACGCTCAAAAACAGAGAAGCCGCAAGCGGGCTGGACGAATACCATAAAAAGTAAGCATCCACAAACAAATATAGCCTGGGAACAGCAGTATTAACCCTTACCCCGCCGAGCCAAACAGAAGCACAAAAACGGCATTGATCAACAAGCGCTGAAGAGAAATACCGGCAGAGCGACATTCTAATTTACCCTTTCATTGACAGGGGTTAAGCCCCAAACAACCGAGCCAAACACAAGCAAGCGACCGGCCGTGCCCTGTTCTGTCCCCCTTTACACGCTGAGCGGAGCCATTTGCAAAGGGTAAAAGGCCGCCAGGGTATATTCGGGTTACACACAATAACGGTGAGGGTGAGCGGTGTGTACAGTGATCCGAGAGTTGCAGGGACTCATTGCAAGCAGATTGATCGGTCTCTCAATGGTGTCCGAGGGCTCATAAACACTCGGTTAGCCCCCACTAGGACTAGGAGTTTGAGGGAATAGACAATGGTCTACCAGGGTGGGGAGACACATTAGTTCTGAACGAGGGGCGGAGGAGAAACGGATGGACGAAGAGAAAGAAACTGAAAATGAGAGGAAGTTTTAGCGCATTTTGAAATGTGAACGCTGCAGTCAGATCTAAGTCAAAACTGAATTACCCCTTAAAAGGAGGAGTCCTTAACAGTTCGCTACCCAGGAATTACAATTTTCTGTCTGCTAAGTACCTAGTTTCGAGACGTCAAATATTTTGAGTTTCGCAAAATGTCAAGCTTTTCTTAATGCAATTCTTTAAATATCTTGATAACGACTCCAAATAATCTTATGATTTTGAAAGAGGAGATAGAACATTTGGTCTCTGAGCTTATGATCTGAATAACTCAAAACGACCAAAAATGTGAGATAGAAATTTGTAATTTTAAGGTA
This sequence comes from Aplysia californica, assembly GCF_000002075.1. NCBI lineage: Eukaryota > Metazoa > Mollusca > Gastropoda > Aplysiida > Aplysiidae > Aplysia > Aplysia californica. Next base: position 98,048 of record NW_004798051.1, on the reverse strand, counting down.
GCGAGGTGCTGGTTCATGCAAATAAAAAAATGCATTCTTTGCTGCCCTACTCTTGCCAAGTCGCACACAAATTTCGATTCCCGTGTTTGGAAATTTTTTAGTGAGTATCCTGGTCTTTCTGATGGGACGTTGTATCCCCCTGTAACAGTGCCTTCTTTGAGACAGTTTTGCATCCCTTTGGATACAAATCGTTGGCATTTACATTCATGTAATAATATTGTTTCTAATATGTTACTTTTATGTAACGATTTTATTATGCCCCCCCCCCACCCCACCAAACACACACACACATACGTAATAGCAATTGCTACGAGTGCAATACGATTCTACTTCACTCTTTACAAAAAATTTTGCTTTCAGTAATATACTATCTACGCTAACACAGTGTATTAAAATCATGGTGCAAAATATACCAAACAGGTGTACTGAGCC
>NW_004798051.1:86342-91985 GCF_000002075.1 Aplysia californica | reverse complement strand
TCTCTCTCTCTCTCTCTTTATGTATGTGTGCTTACGTGTCTGTGTACGCGCGCACGCGCGCGTGTTTGTGTGTGTGTTTGTGTGTGTGTGTGTGTGTGTGTGTGTGTGTGCGTATGTGTGTGGGTGTGTGTGTGTGTGTGTTTGAGTGCGTTTGTGGTGAGAGGGGTGTCTTCATTTTTTTTTCACTCATTGTGTCTATTTACGATCATGTTTACTCTCTGTCTTACTTGTATTTTTTAAGGTTTATAGATTTTAGCTGAACTTTTGTTTGTAATAAATATTTCATTTCCCTCTCTAGTGATCTACTGTCAGCCATTGGTATGGGAAAATTTTTCCTCAGGTCATCCAAGACAAGTTAGCGCAAATAATATAATAGTGTCTCTTGTAGAACTCCAAGCTGCCAAATCTGGGGGGGGGGGGGGGGTGAGGACATACGAAAAAGGCCATAATGAGCCAAAGCTTTTGAGGAAGGGAGGGGGGGGGTGTCGAAAAATGGACAGGTATATAGCCATGGAAGTAAGAGATAGGAATTTAAGACAAGAGCATAGACTAAAAAAAGGCAGAAATGATGTAAGCTGACGCTTAGCTCTGACACAGCTTTGAGCATTATCATAGTTGAGTTCAGAAAGTCAGTGCGAGCATAAGACGGCCGGCAGATAGAGAAAGTACTCCCATTAACGGGCAGCGCAACCATCCTGTCGTTATGGTGCCACAGATGCACGACATCCTTAGTGTCTGTAGAGTATAATTTGTTTTGTTTTGAATTGTGTCTGCCATCTCCTTTTGTGCAGATCTGTGGGTCCAAAATAAACTCGTGAAACTCGAAATGCTTGAGCCACCTTCGGAAACATGTTCTGCGTGTAGTAGGGCTAAAACAATTGCAAAGATGAGCTTTAAATAGACGGTTTATGCACCTTAAGAGACTCGTGAGACCGAACAGAGATACCTATCCAGTTCTCGGGAAAGAGGCACCTAATAACTTCTTTGAAGCGATGAAAGAGCATATGATATGGCATTCTCTGTAACAATTTTTTGCTAGGCAATCCGGCAGGCTGTTGTTTGTTGACAGCTACGCGGTGACATTTTGTCATATCTTTTACGCCAACATGATTGCTCACAATGTTGTTCGGGGTGTAATTTTCGCGCGTTATAATGCTAAAGTCAGCGAGTGAGACAGGTCTCTGACGTGTCTTCTGTCATCAAACCCACAGCCAATATGGCGACAGCGCCGGTGTGGATGTTAATCTTTGCCCACTGTTAATTAAATCGCTCCATTGATTTATCGACGTGCTTTTTTCCTTTGATTCTGTTCTTGTCGTGTTTGTGTGGGACGGAGTGATCACTCCTGGTGTCGTCGGCCATTAGGTGTGGCATTGTCTTGTCCACCTTGTCACCATGTTTACTCCATCTGCGATTTACACCAGCTGGTTTTTTTGTTGTTGTTGTTTTTTTTTGTAGGTTTTTTTTTGTTTGATCCATTAGACAATGGGGCGAGTACGGTTGTCTGTTTTACTGACTAAGATCGTATCGTACCTCTTTGGAATAAAGAGACAGAAGTCCATTGGAAACGTTTGAAAGTATGGTTGTTGAAACAAGTGTACTTAACATTGTCGTGACCGTTGACCGGTCAAATATCGATCTCTCAAGGTTGACTTATCATTTGTTTACAATGATTTTGTGCGTCCTTCATTTCTCTAAGAGTTCAAAATATTTTTTTATCTTCCTCATTGGACCTCCAAAATGTTTGTAGATCGCCTCAGCATGTTTTTGTTTGTTTAGTTCATTTGATTGGGCTTTTTTTTTTTTTACCAAACCTGAAAGGCCGACTAAGTAATGCACGCCGATGTTTTTTTCCCTGGCAACCACACCGAGAGACTGAAGTGAAAACAACACAAACATTACTGAACGATAACAATAAGGATTTTTTAAAAACTACCCAAAAAAAGCAGAAAAATGTTCAATTACCTCTTCTACTCTTTCTCCCATGTCAACAAAGCTTAAAGCACACAAACGTATGCTATTCTCAGTCGTAGTCTCCAACTTGACCCTGATCTAACATTGCCTATTCCCTTCTCTGCTGGGGAAATAAGCGCCCGCATTCCTTCCAGTGAGATTTCTCGCTGTATCTCGTAGAGTTGGTTAAGATTTAGCTCAAATCTAAATCAAGATCTTCTAAGATCAGTCACAGTTTCAGGGGGTTTTCGACTCCTAATGGAATGTCTGCCGTGACCGGGGCGAACTGCCGCGAATGGACTCTGGCCAATTATCCCGTCTCGGTCGACGGGAAAAAATTGAGGTTGGACGTAGCACAGAAAGCCTCTGTAACGTGACTCCTTGGTGGGGCGCGCTGTTGGTTCAGTTTGTGTCATGTTGGGCTATCATATAAACTCTCTGGTTCGATTCATCCAAATGGAATTCTGGAACTTGAGTTGACTGGAGATTTGTTTTTGCTCTGTATACGTTTGTTCAGGAAGGAGTGAGACACATAAATGGTCGCTTTTAAGCACAAGGGGACTATCTCGAAAAAAATCTGCTTTGAGAAATTCGAAGTTGTTGGACCCTTCTTCAGTTTCTTTAAAAAAGGAGAGTTTTCTCTATAACCAAACAAATATAGTCACCAATGAAACCAAACTTCTCCTATAGGTAGGACAATGCTCACTTTTGGTGTAGGTCAAGATTTCTTGAAATCCCCGAAATCTGGGTTTGCACACTTGTCCTTAAAAGCGATCAATTTACATCGTGCCTGGATTCCGTCTCTGAACCAAAAAATAGTGTTGAAGAGGGCACCAAACCTATGCCATTCTCTATTACACACCCACTATCCTATCAAGACTCTTTTGTGATTGGTTTGGATATAACAACCGCCACTATTGCAATACCCCCTCTCGACACACATACACCTCGATATCAAGACTAGCAGCTGAATTAATCTTACCTTGATGTTAGTTCCTGATGCATCCTGAAGCCGCCTTCCCGCAAAATACCTCATATTTTCGTCCTCCTTTTCTCTTGGTAAGATAATTCTTCTATTTTGTACACCTTTGCTACAAGTAAATGTCTCTCCTATTATACAGCCTTACGATATAGGTGTGAACGCTCCCTTTTTTATCCCCTTAATAATATTATTTATAGAATACCTTTCACAATTTATACTAATTTCCTCTTGTTAGAACCTCTCTCATTTTGCCCCTTATTTTCTTGTCCTTAGACACGTCATTAATTTTCTTTCTCCTTTCAAGTGTGCAATTCAAAGATTGGAAGAAAAACTGAATGACGCTAAAGGAGTGAAGCCTATACAGAGAAAAGAAGAGACTATGGTAGACAAACAAACAAAGAGACAGGCAGACAGTAGGAAGAAAAAGAAAGCGATTATCGCCTAAGATGACCTTCACTCTCAAAACTAAAACTTATACGCTCTTTGGTGTTTTCCTGTTAATGATTCCGTCAAGCCTTCCAAGGCTATGAGTCCAAGAAAACATTTTCAAATTTGCATGGATTCTAGAACATCATTATTTATTTAGAATATATCGAGCTTCTCTTTCTCTCTCTCTCTCTTCTTCTATTTCTGTGTAATTTTTTAAAAAATCTTGTACTTATTGTAGCTAGTTTTGTTGAGTCATTAACAAACTCTTTTCGCCTTCGTTTTCTCTCTCTTTCTCTCCTTCTCTCTCTCTCTCTCTCTCTCTCTCTCTCTCTTTCTTCTCTTCTCTTTCTATCTCTCTCTCATTCTCTCTCACACACACACACATACACACACACACTCACACACTCTCTCCCTTCTTTCTCTGTCTCTCTCTCTGTCTGTCTCTTTCTCTCTCTCTCTCTCTCTCTCTCTCTCTCTCTCTCTCTCACACACACACCCGCACACACACACACACACACACACACACAGAAACACACATACACATGCATATACTCTCTCACACTCACTCACCCACACATGTTCTCTCTTTTTTCTCTCCCTATCCACTTCTTTCTCCTCTTCTATTCTATCCCCTCCCTTTCTCTCTCTCGCTCGCTCTCTCGTCTTTGTACTTTCTCTTTTCCGTTGTTTTTTCTCTTTTCTGTTGTTCTCTCTTTTTCTCTCTCTCTCTCTCTCTCTCTCTCTCTCTCTCTCTCTCTCTCTCTCTCTCTCTCTCTCTCTCTCTGTGTGTGTCTATTTTTCTCTCTATCTCTCCCTCTCGTGTTATCCTTTTTCTTTTGTTCTCGTTCTCTTCTTGCTCTCTTCCTTTTTCTTTCTTTTTTTTTGTCTATCTCTTTCTCTCTCTCTTTCGCTCTTATTTGCCTCCCTCTTAGTTCGACGTTTCCCCCAATGGTACCCGTCACTTAAAAAGCAAGAAGGCGTCTGACAACAAGGCACTAGAAGACCCAAACGTCCACAAACACATCTCCCGCGAGCCTACGACATGTCTCGCGTGATGGAGTGTTTGTACGAGCTCTGGTGGGAACCACAAGTTTTTAAACCTCTTATTGATCGTTTTCTTGCCTGCTGTTTCTTCTTCTATAACATAAACAATGTATAAGACGATCGTCCACGGCCTACTACGCGATGCCATTATAAAATCAGTTAGTAAAACTCCGGGGTTATGGTGCGGTTGACCCTGACTTGAGTCCCAAACTGAAGACGTTAGTTTACTTATGCTATATTCCTTTTTTGAAAAAGAAGAGAGTATTTTTTTCAATCAACTGGAGTCGATACCAGGTTACAGGGGTGGAAGAACACCATAATCTCTACTAGCAGCAGAAGTTCAGAAATACTGTCACAGAAATTCAAGTGCCCCCCCTCCCCCCTTCCCCGCAAATCCCCACCCCTTTAAAAAGAGTTGCCAAATCTACTGCGTAATCATTAGGACAAACGGGTATTTCTAACTAACTTAGAATGAAATTATATCAACAAAACAGGAACGGTCTTGTTTTTCTAATGAGTTTTTCGCGGATGTGTAGAAAAGTCTTCACTAAACTATAAATCAAACAACAATGCTGGTGCCAACACAAAATAGGTATATTCGAGAAGATGGGATACAATAGCTGGTAGACCACGAGAGAAAGAAAGAAATGACACGAAGACATATGCGAACAATAGGACAGAAGCAATGGCAAACTATCGAAAACAGTTTATGTGTCCGCTGTCATGAGCTAATCGGTACTTGACGAAATTCCCTGGCTTTTACTATTAACAGTTTTTGTACCCTCTGCCCTCGGTAATGATCGAAAAAGGCGCCATGTGGTCTTTGTAATTTATTTCCTCACTCTTTTGCCGACTCATAATCGTTTCCAAAGGTTAGATATATCGAGTGTCCCATTACTAGAAACATGTGGAAATGTGTTACACTGAGAGAGGTTAGGGGAAGGTACGGAGAGAGAGGGGGGATGGAGGGAGAGAGAGAGAGAGAGAGAGAGAGAGAGAGAGAGAGACACACACACACACAGAGAGAGAGAGAGAGACAGATAGAGAGAGAGGGGGGGAGGGGAGAGGATGGGAGAGAGAAAGAGAGAGGGCATTTTTATTATATACCGGCTAGTGAGGGGAGGGAGAGAAAGAGAGAGAGAGAAAGAAAGAAAGAGAGAGAGAGAGAAAGAGATGGAGAGTGATGGAGGGAGGAGGTAGCAGTGAGGGAGAGAACAGACTGGGAGAGAAAGAGG
>NW_004798051.1:83089-85256 GCF_000002075.1 Aplysia californica | reverse complement strand
CCCCCACACACACATTTTCTTTTTTCACTGCCCTCCTCCTTTCCTTCCTCTTTTCACTACTGTCCTCCCTCCTTACATCCTCAACAACTATTTCTCCCTGTCCCAGGTCTCAGAGTCCCCCTGGTGCGATGAGACAAACTTAATTAATGACGTAGATTAACGCTCATGAATTTCAATCCCGCCTTGTCCCCGTCCTGTTTGAGATAACGCCCTCTTCGAGCCCGTCACGTGATCGCAGCCAATTTCTCCAAGACAGCAGACGAAGAGCACGATCGGAATCTCGCGTCTGCGCGCGGGAATTTCTCCTGACGACTTCTGAACACCGCCAGACGACGTGAAGAGGGTCATCCCCCTATGTTTCTTGTCGATGCAACGTGTTGGCTTCCCAGTGTTTGCCCTTGATGTTTCCCAGACTCTCCTCTTCCCGTCCGGCCTTGCCCGGAATGGCCCTCATCAGCGAGCCTCAGCCAGATGTTCCACGCGCGTTGTCTATGTTAACTTTTAAAGAAAGAAGACCAAAAGCATACCCCTTCTCCCTCCCCTAGGATAAAAAAAACTGGTCCTTAACGGAAAAACAAAACCGTAAACGAGATTCAAACTTACTCACGCTTTCAATGAAAAAGGCCAGCCACGGTGTAAACAGCATTAAAAAGAAAGGGAAGTTTACAAATCCGAGAGGTCATTCAGTACATGTCGACGGCCCATTTCAAGAAACTTGTAAGAATTAGAGAAAAGATAATATTTTTTTAATCGACAAAGGCGAAAATAAATAATTGTTCATCTAACTTACGAAGGAAAGTAATATATATTATTTCACCCTGCCTTAGTAGGGAATGGATACAAAAGAGAGATAGTTGTGCAAGATAAATGAAAAGGTCGATTTTCTTCCGAAATAACGAATACGGTTTTCTTGAACGACGCCCAAGGCGGGCTCTTGTTCTTGTTCTGAACGTAATTTCGTTTGCATAAGAATTGGAGGGGGTTTCTTAGAAGCCCGGATTGAGCTTCAAAAAAAAAAAAGAAAAAAAAAGAAAGAAAAAAAGAAAGAAATGTAGGGATTTCTCAAAGTTGGACCTGTCACTTAATGTTGACCCCTGTTGTTTTCTCTTCTAGAACACACCGATAAGGTTTTTTTATTATTGTGTGTCAATGCTAAATACTCATCATGAAAACAATTCTGTTTCAAATTTAATCCTGCAGACAATGCATTTTAAAACAGCGAAAGCTACTTTGCTGAAAGTGTACCATGGCACGAACTTCTGTCGTTCTTGTCCTTATTTTTTTCTTTTTTGATTTAATGGAGGGAGGCCTCTAACCACTAGATCTATTAACTTTTGTTGCTGAATTTTTTCCTACCAGAACATCATCGGTGACAGTAGATGTTTAAGGTTTATTTTGTTAGGAAGGAGTGACTTTATTTCTTTTGGGACAAGATAAACTAGTATTACGAATGTTTCATATTCTAAGACAAGGTTTATATGACAAATTGCGGTCCAATTTATGATTTAGAATTTAATGTACGTTTAATGCTCTGTTAATTGCGCGTTTGTTCACAAACCTGTCATCGATTCAGCTTTCGCTTACCCGGCATGTTCATAGGCCTAAAAAAAAATTCTCAGGCAATGGAAAACTTTAGACTTCCCAAAACCAACGTTGCGGCGGACATTTATGGGAGTATTTGTCGATATTACTCCTCCCTGGCCAGACACAAGTATCCCTTCGTGGGTCATAACTTCGATAGACTCTCCCTTCCATGAGCAAGAAATGATAAAATGGCCACTCTGTGCTCTGTAACAAGTGAGAAGAAGCACGTTTTGATGAGGCGTGTGCGAAGACCAGACGTATATCAGAAAGCATAGGCTGCCATATTAATGAACCCGAAGATGGGCTTGATCTCTTGTTCATCTCTATTACGGGCTGTAAAATGTCAAACAGCACTTAAGTCAGCTCTGTATAGTGCCAAAGGCTAGATCAATAAGCGACAAAAACACGAGCGCGAACACCGCGCAGGGTGAAATATTACGGAAAGTGAAACAAAAGGCGTGAGAACCATACATATATCGCCAGGAAGTCAAAGGCTAGGGGAAATTTATGATTTATTCTGCTCTGCACATCTCTTGGGTGTGTGCGAAAAATAGAAGTGGGGGTGGGTAAGAGGTTGGTTTGG
>NW_004798051.1:81178-82406 GCF_000002075.1 Aplysia californica | reverse complement strand
GGGGGGTCCTAGAAAACTATTAACACCCGAATCATTGTCAAACCAGAAAAAGACGATTTACTCAGTCTCGTGGTACAAATGTTGCTGATGATTTGATTTGCTTTCGTTGTTGCTGCTGTTGCTGTGGCTGTTGTTGTTGTTGTTGTTGTTATTGTTGTTGTTGTTGTTGTTGCTAATGTTACTGTTGTTGTTGTTATTGTTGTTGTTGTTGTTGTTTTGTTGTTGTTGTTGTTGTTGTTTTTGTTTTTGTTGCTAATGTTACTGTTGTTGTTGTTATTGTTGTTGTTGTTGTTGTTTTGTTGTTGTTGTTGTTGTTTTTGTTTTTGTTGCTAATGTTACTGTTGTTGTTGTTATTGTTGTTGTTGTTGTTGTTTTGTTGTTGTTTTTGTTGGTAGTTTTGGTTTTACTTTTTTGTTTTGTTTTTGATGGTGGTGGTGGTAGTGGTGGTGGTGGTGTTGTAATGGTGGTGGATGTGGTGGTAGTGGTGGTGGTGGTGTTAATCAAATAGCCTTACCCTGTTATCCAGAACCTGATTGGAAACTGAATCGTTGTTGGTTATTTAAAAGAATTACGTGGCCTAGAGGTTAAGGTGTTGGCTTCTCTTTCAAAGGTCACGGGTTCGAATCCGGGTAGTGACCGAAAAATTTTCTACTCTAAAATTGCCGACTTTCACTTTCTTTCCTGCTCTCCAGCAAAATTCTGTCGTCTGTTTTCGTCACCTCTTTCTGCCCCCACCCTCTCATCTCCTTTGCCACCTCCTCTGGGCTCCTGACTCTTTCTGCAGCCTTTCTATTGCTACTTCTTGACTCCTTCTTACAGCTGTCTTTCTGCCACACCCCTCATCTTCTGGTAGGAAAGATCTACACCTAGCCTTCTCGGACAAGGGCGAAAAATGTCGGAGGGCCCGTGTGCAAGTTGCGCATGTTAAAAATCCCTTGGTAGTCTAAAATCGATAAGAGTAGGCTTCCGTCGCCACCGGGGCAAAATTCAAAATGTCCTACCAATTAGAAGTATTAGGTGTGTCCCGCGCGCTCATATGACCGTATGCAGTTGTGAGCGCCGTAAAACACTTACCAAAAAAAAAAACCAAAAAAAAAAGAATGACAATTCCTTAAATTGCCACTTTCATCTTTCAGCATTCTATAAGAAGATCATCTCTGCTTGCCGGATTATTCGGTCATTGCCTTTTAAAATCTAATTTCAACCACGCCCACACCCTCCCACCCAC
>NW_004798051.1:77332-80295 GCF_000002075.1 Aplysia californica | reverse complement strand
ACACACACACACACGCACACACACACATACACACACACACACACACACACGTACTCACACTCTCATACACGCGCCCTTCCCCTCCCATACACACAAACACATGCAGACTAACTGAATCATAAAGCGAATTCATGGGTCCCTTGAGTAGCATTTGAGCTCAGAAAAGCTGTAGGTACTTTAGCCCCTCCCCCCTCCCCCGCCCAACCCCATCCTCCACACCCTACCCTCGTGCACCCAAAACACGTTTTATTCTATTGCTCGCGCTATCTATAATTCAACAGCTTTTATTCATAGTTAACGCAGTGGTCTATCTGATCCCCTTTTCGGAAAACATTTCGAGTACCTATTCCACAGTATCGTAAGCTCACCCAGTAATTCATCCGTAACCTCTAACATGTTTCTCCCATGTTCATTACAATTATTAGGATTTTAAAGGTTCTCACGCGTTGTTCTTCACTTCTGGCGAGACCTGTTATTTTTTTTTTCTTTTCACTGCAGAATAGGCGTTTAACATTTCACATGTTTTGTACAGTGCAAAAACGCGTTTATAGTCAGTATTCTTGAATTGTATTTAATTGGGGTTTTTTAAACATCTGTTCAACAGATCATGTACACGTCAGTTAGTAGTATCACATTGATGAGTTTGTTCGCACCTACTACCGTTTCACAAAATTTCTTCTATGAGTTATAAGATGGGTAGGGGTGGATAGGGGGAGGGGTGGGGGTAGATAATCGGATCCAGGCGATGTCTGCTTTAAGACATAGGAAAAGTCCAAGGGGACTCCCGTTTACCGGCCCTGTCTCCCTGTCTCTTTTTCCGTCTCTCTTTTTGTTCACCCGGCGTCCATTTGCCGTCTTCTAGTGCTTATTGATCGTGCTCAAATCGCCGTGTTTAAATAGCATTCTCGTGTTTGTGATGTGACACAAAACACCATCTCTCCCGCGGGATTCTGCACGCCTAATGTGCTCTTGAGTCTTTAACCCTCACATGCTCCGATCCTCTCTGACCACCCTTGAGATTTCCCTCATTTTCCTCTCTTTTTCTGGAACAGTCGGGAGCTTGGACTCTTTTCTGCATCCGTGCTTCGTGGTTAATGGTTTCATTTTCCAGTATAGGTTACACTCAACCAATACTTAATCCCATACCAGATCATTTTACGTGTGGCTCCATAGAACGCACTTAAACGTTTGCAAAGCGGAAATCTCTTTTTTTTGTGCTCCACGTTAGGCCTCAGACTCACACAAATTAACCTTATGTCGAAGTAGGGAGGAGTAATTAATTAACACCAATTAATAGTTTGCCAATTTTCACAAAATAGTCAAACTACATGTTGGTCTCTTTTATTATCTGTGATCGAACTACTCAGGCACATCCACAGACTTTAAAGTAATCTACCCACCCAAGTCGCTCGTGTGTCCCCGCATCTACGTGACCTGTGTGAGAGGTCGGACCGAGGTGTTGTTGGGATGTTCACTGAAATGATCAGAACACTTCGCTACCTCAGAGTTACAAAGTTTTATCTAACATTCTTTGTCGTTTTGAGTAGTTAAGACTATGAGGTCAGAAATCAAATGCTGTATCTCCTCTAACAAAATCGTTGGATTATTCTGAGTTGTTATCAAGATCTTCAAAGAACTGTGTTCGAAACAGCTTGAGATGTTGTGAAACTCAAAATTTTTTACGTCAACTTTCTCAAAACTAGGTACTGAGCAAATAGAACTGTAATTTTGAGGTAGTGACTAGATCTAGATGCAGTCGAAATTGACCAAGGGAGCCATCCTTTGTAGAGGAGAGAAATGGATGTCTTAGACTGATGGACATCTTGGGAAGTGGCATGATAATGTTTAAAAAATGCAAACGGAGTGGGGGAGGGTGAAAATGTGTACAGATGACAGACAATTGTCTTGGACGAGTGGCGATTAGGGCAGCTTTGACTGTAGCACGGCTGCATCTCGGAATCACGCTCTAAAAGTTATACATTTGTTTTTCTGTAAAACTAACTTTTTAACGGATGAACAGAACTAGAGGTGGACTAAAAATTGAATGTTGAAGTAACTAGAAAAGGGAAAAAGAATCCGATTGAGGGGGGGGGGGGGATCCTGAGTGATGTGTTCAGTCTTTTTCTCCTTTTTAATTTCTTTCAAAATAGCAAAGCAATTTAAACGCCAGAAAAACTGATTTAACGCCCGATCAAAATAGGTAGAGTTTTGAAAACTCAAGAAAACATATCAAACTGGAATCACACATACTGCAGTGCAGAAAGATACCATGTAGGCTAACAGCATGTTTGTGTACTATTTTGACAGTGTGTGAGAAAGAAGGTTTAATCTTTAACACAGTTGAGTTGGGAGTTTTACAAACAGTTCGTAAGCTGTCTGGTGATAATATTTGAATCTGACATCAAAATTGAATGCTATTCATGTCTTTCGAAATTACCCTTCGAAATACTCAAAGTCAGAAAGTGTCGAAGGGTATTTCAAATAGTTTCCTCTTATTATCGTTAGAGTAATCTACTTTAAAGAATTGCGAAATTCCCAGCTTCTGATTGAAAAAAAAACACATTTTCCTGACGGAGAATCAGAAAAATCCATTTTGAAATCCATTCTTGCTTCCAGATATGGACTAGTTGGTGCAAAATATTCATGGCCCCCTGAGATCTGAGACGATGAGACGATAAGGGTTAATGTTTTCTCCAGTCCTTAACACAGTTGTATCGCCCGTATCCTGGAGCACAGCCTCCAGACTTAAATATCTTGTCAAAAATCTTTTACTTCCAGCCGCGTTATCCTTTCAGGACGATTCGCGGAAAGACAACAGTACCATTTACATAACACTCTCAAGCACACTGTCTCTTTCTTTGTCTGTCTGCCTGTCTGTGTGTGTGTGTGTGTGTGTGTGTGTCTGTCTGTCTGTCTCTCTCTCAACCTCTCTCTATCTGTCTATCTCTCTTTCTCTGATATAT
>NW_004798051.1:75148-76256 GCF_000002075.1 Aplysia californica | reverse complement strand
GTTGAAGCTAGAGAGGTGAGCAGTCTAAGTCTGATTCCCTGTAAAGACTTCTCTGTTGACACCCACCCCTTGGCGCTCATATGACCTTATGAGGTTCCGAGCGCCGTAAAATCATCTACTATAAAAAAAAATTTAATCTTTCAGCTTCTTCATGTTGGTACAAAGAAGAAAATCCATTCTATCCTGGTTTATCTTTGTTAAAATGTCTGAAGAATTATTAAAAAAGACGATTTTTTGTTTTAATTTTATTCGTTTTACTGTGTTCGTTTACGGTTATACAATTTGTATTGGCAGTATGTGGATCACAAAAAGAGAGCAATGGACTCATGACCCAAAATGGGAACACCTCAGGTATGTAAAACGACTTATTTATGCACGTTCCTTTTTCTTCAGTGGGCATGCCCACGCTGCTCTTGTGCATAAAAAAAATAATCAAAGAATGTTCTTTTCAAAGAAATTAAGACGTTTTCAAGCAGATGCTATGATCAAGTGCCTTTTTATCACTCCAGGATCGAAAACGTGTTACTTTTTTGTACTTACTACTGGGCTGGAAACTGTAGGGTGCACGGCAAAGGAAAATTGGACAGAACCGTTAAGAAAGCCAGCAGGATCTCTTAATGTGATTTTAATGGAACTGATGAAATGTGTAAAATCGCAAGTATTAAAAAATAAAGAGCATTACAAACGGCCCACCACAACCCCTTTCCTCACGAATTGTAAGATCACGCTGTGGCAGATTCGTACCACTAAGAACAACAAAAAAAAGATAATAAAAAAGAAGTTTCTTACAGTCTGGTATAAGGCTACTGTCGGGATAAACATTAATATGTATTGCCGTTTCGCATATGCACATGTACCTATATAACTTTAATGGTCTGTGATAAATTCCTGCATGTGACTGAACGATGCATCTGGTGTGATATGAGCATTATTATCAGCTTTACTACTTGTCTTCTCATTCTGCATTATAAGAGAAATATATTACTTATTTCCTTTGCATACCTGCATCTGTTTTCATGGCTCTGGTACAGACAAGAAAAAGTTCCGTCTGTGACAATAAATCATCATCTTTCTTTCTATCTTATTTTAGTCTCCTCTCTCTCTCTCT
>NW_004798051.1:72086-73132 GCF_000002075.1 Aplysia californica | reverse complement strand
GGATTGTTTTTCTTGTTTTTAGGGGGAGGGGTGTTGAGGACTGGAATTGAATACAGAATGGGAAAGTGTCCTGAAACTTTCGTTCAGTTTCTCACCCTATCCAACGCCTACTCATTTTCTCCCACGGTCCTTCCTGTCTTACTGTGAATGGATGTTTGAGCTGGGCAATATCCGACTTCTAAATTCGGTCATTCATTATTTATTATTTTTACAAAAGAATAGCTTTGTCCCAGAGCAACTAATCCATTTTACAATTTTACAGTTCAGAACTGTTTTGAAACTAAATAGATTTCTGTTTTACTTTTGTATTTGTTTTTTCTGTGACTTTGTGTTCTCCCGTGTCATTCTTTGGTTTTCTTCTTTTTTAAGATATTGACTAATAGGTGCGGGAATAGAGTGAGATTGAAATTACGTCGTCTGGTGTTTCTGTGTAAAAATGTGATTGTCAATAAAAAGTATTTTCATATGTGATTGACTATTGTTCAGCTTTAGAAACAGCATTGTAGATTAATGTTTGCTAAGACGTAAATATGATAACAATTGTTCTTAACACAGGGCCGGTGGTTGACTTCTTTCTTTTCTTTTAATACATTTCCCAAACAAGGTCATTGTACAAGAACTGGGTACAGCCAAAATCTTGCTTACAGGAGAGGGGTTGTGGTTCAGTTATACTGTAATGTTGCTGTAGGAAGCAAGAGGCAAAAGGCGTGGAAGAGATAGATATGATTGTTTATTCGTTTCTCTATTGTGATGATTTTTTAAACTCTTTTTCATTGGAGTAAGGTCGAAAAAATGATAGCGTGAGATGATTGGGCTTGGGGGTTGAAGGCGGGAATAATGCTGGCCCATAATGTTGTTATGTCCACGTGACAAAGACGAACTTCAATGTGGTTTTATGCTTGTGTATGTGGGTAATGCAATGTTCTGGGCGATGTTAGAACGGATTTTGAATAGGATTTGAATATTGGAACTTCAACAACCACTATCTGCTTATCTATCTATCTATCTATCTATCTATCTATCTATCTATCTATCTATCTATCTAT
>NW_004798051.1:70562-71634 GCF_000002075.1 Aplysia californica | reverse complement strand
GAGAGAGAGAGAGAGAAAGAGAGAGAGATAAGATGGAGGGGGGTTGAAAGAGAAAGGAAGGGAGTTTAAGAGAGATAGAGAAAGAGAGAGAAAGAGCTTAAAAGAGAGAGAGGGGAGGAGGAGAGGGGGAAGGAATTGTGGGGAGGGGGGCTGAACGAGAGGAAGAGAGTTTAAGAGAGGTAGAGAAAGAGAGAGACAGAGAGAGAGAGAGAGAGAGGGGGGGGGGGGTTCTGATGGTGGAAGAGATTGGGGAAAATATTACCGCCATTACTACAGGCATTGTATATTACGTGAATACTTGATGAAGCCTGCATGGCGTGAGCTTAGGATAGAATGATAGTTCAATTTCCAAATATTGCAGAAACTTTCCTTTGACTTACACCGTATATTTTTACTTGAAGGTTTTACAAAATAAGTAGCTTATGATAAGCTCCTTTTTGGTGCGTCTGTAAACTTTATTCTATTTCTGTAGCTATTGAGCAAAAAAATAAGATGTAATAATTTCAAAGGATATTAACAACTACAAAGGTTTTCTGTTGTATGTGTAAGAGTATACCTCCCCCTCCCCCACCCAGACCCCCGCCCCCAAAGTGGAATTATACATACTTTCTTAGGAATTCAAGTTTTATCCTAACCAAAGAAACCATGATATCAAAAAGAGGCCTTCCAGAAAACACAACTCTCACTTTGTCTCAGATTTAAAGTTTGCTTGTATCAGTCTTAAGAAAAACAGGAAACAGTTGCAACGGTAAACCTAACACCCAAGCATAGACGGTCGGACGGCTACTGGAGTACAACCTAACGAGATAATGTGATCCGTCTAATCAACCACCGATCAAATCGTATTAACCCACGAGGATTATAACAATCGACAGACACTGATCGATAAGCAGTCAATCAGGCAGATCGCTATAGAAATTACAACCTCTAGCTGGAAAAAGAGAAATGGCCAAGTGAAAGCCCTGTGAACTATTGTTATTGGCGGTTAGTGCCTGTTTGTTTTCCTATGCCAGTTACATGCCACGCCCATACCCCGGCTGCCACTTCCTCCTCCATTCTATTGTTTCCCAAC
>NW_004798051.1:53435-69198 GCF_000002075.1 Aplysia californica | reverse complement strand
TTGAAAGAGTTATACTAGACATGAGTAGTTGTCTGCGGTTGAACTGTAACAAGAGCTACTCTGTTCTCTCATCAAATCTGTGCCCATCTTGAAACTGTACGACTACAGCTCTGCCCCGCGAAAACGTCACACGAAGTCATCCCTTGGGAGGGGGTTCTGTCCTGCAGCAGTGTTCCCAGCCCTTCCTGAGCCCAGTAAAGTCTAAAGGCCCGAGGTCACCTGTCGCTGGTATTCGGTTATTAGCTCAATTCTACCTGCTGGGGTGTGTGTGTATGGACACATTGATCTTTAACCCTTTATTGTTCCAGCTCCTTTTGTGCCATAGGACTTCTCGGAGTGTGCTAAGCGAACAAACTGAAATACCAACATAATTAACACTTTTTCGAAAAAAATGAAAGAAAAATATAACTGATAACAAAGACAAGCAAAGCAAATCTTTTTCATTAACAAACTGCTAAAGGCGTAAAAGATCGAGCTTGGAAAATGGCACCATACTTTCAGAGGTCCCATGTGATATCAAATAATACAAAATAATGAAATGTCTAAATAGCCTCGTTTCTATGTTGACTTGAGCGCCTTCTCACAAAGTATTAGTGCCACGGAGTGAAAAGGAATAGAATTAGAAATTTATTCCGCATTCATCAACTGCTATGCCCTGTTGTCTTTATCTGTCCAGAAATTCAATACTGTATTGTGAAATGTGCACCGAATTTGTTTTCAGTCAATGCCCATCTTTCTAACTGAAGACAAATTTGTGCAAGAAACTAGTATTGTCAATAATAATATATTAATATAATTATGTTTCTTTCAACTGGTTTTGGAGACTCAGTTCAGGTCTAAACTGGGTGCGGTAGGGATCGTTTTTTTTTGGGGGGGGGGTTTGGGGAGGATCTCCTCCTCCTCCAAGGGATGTCACTCACAGATCACATCCTCTTTCTTTTCTCTCCCACTCTCTTCTGGGCCGTCGTGTTGACCGAGGGTGTAGAGCTACAAAACATTGACTCGTGAAATCATATTATTATGTGTTCTGACTTACCTGGGTGAAGCTAAAACCCATTTTTTGGCACAATTATAGCCTCAAGTACACACGTCAATGATACTTTTGTAGCGGTCAAAGCTGGTACATTTGAATAGCTAGACAATCATGAAGAGGAAGCGGTATCGTATATACTAACCGGTGGCATATTGGGAAAAAAACTACCCAAAACTCTACGTATGAACTTGAACTCCAGATTTATTTCACGGGCGAGGAAATAAACTAAGGGAAAGGTAAGACTGGAGGAAAAGAAAATCTTCTTTGAAAGAGAAAAAAAAAGAGAAAGAAAGCAAAGACAAAATTAAAGACAAAATTAACGAACCCTGAAGTTTGGCCATTTGTAATAAACATGATTTTCAGTGCACAGTTAATAAGAAAATTACGTTGAACCTGGCGAAGATATTCAAAGCTATTGTTTAATGTCGTTGTATTCTATCTGGAAAACCATCAACACTGAGTTTTAGAAAACGAATCAAGTAAAAAGCAATAAGGTCAAGTGTGTGTCCTCGAAATCTAAGGAAAAAAAATGTGGTCTGGTTCCTTAATTGCTTTCACTAATCAGTTTACGCCGCAGATAGGTAGTTTTTGTGACAGGGGCTGCTAAAATCAATGACCCAAGCGTTGTGTTCTGGCAGTGAGAGGCTTCGCGCCAATACCTCAACTTCCGGACGTCAAGGTTGTGAACCACAGTTTCTTTCTCTCTCTCTCCCTCTCTCTCTCCCTCTCTCTCTCTCTCTCTCTCCTTCTCTCTCTCCCTCTCTATCTGACACACACACACACTCTCTCTCCCTCTCTCTCTCCCTCTCTCTCTCTCTCCCTCTCTATCTGACACACACACACACACTCTCTCTCTCTCTCTCTCTTTCTCTCTCTCTCCCTCTCTATCTATCTATCTATCTATCTATCTATCTATCTATCTATCTATCTATCTATCTATCAATCTATCTGTCTACCAATCTTATTGATTCTCTCCATGTAGTTATATATTTGTGTATATTATGTTTCTCTGTGTGTGTGTGAGTGTGTGTATGTGTGTGTGTTTTCTGTGTTTGTGTGTGTGTGTGTGTGTGTGTGAGAGAGAGAGAGACAGACAGACAGACAGACAGACAGACAGACAGACAGACAGACAGACAGACAGACTGACAGACAGACAGACAGACAGGGCGGGGTGTCTTTCTGTGTATGTGTGTGGGGGTTTGTAGGCGCGTTTGTTGTCAACTAGACAACGACCACACCAACAACATTAGCAACAACAGCACTAGTAACAACCATAATAAAAATTAGAACAATATTCAAAACCACATAAACAGCAACAACCACAATAGCAGCGGCAACAGCAGCAGCAGCAGCACTTACGGTCGTAAAAAACTTCGACAAATATGACAATTGTAAAACAAAAACCACACTAAGAACTAAAATGCTGACCAGAAGTCCTTTTCGTTGTTGTCGAGGATACACAAAGACTGTACCCATTCTTCTTCGGAAAATGTTACATGTACTCTTGTGTTATCCAAGGACAAGAAAGCTATATACAATATTACATACGGGGTGCGTGCACTGGTGGGCAGGCTCTCTCTCTCTCTCTCTCTCTCTCTCTCTCTCTCTCTCTCTCTCTCTCTCTCTCTCCTTATTATAGTGCAGTTCTAGTTGCGGACATTTGGTACGCATGGACCCTTGGAAGGCAATGTCCTAATCCTATTAGCCCACTGTGGTCTGGTCACGATATTGGTTTGTTACACTATGCACTTTCTTACTGACGCGATCTCCTCAAGGTTATACGCTTTGGCGTGGAGCATTCGGTCTTAGTAGTTTGTTTTTCTTTGGAATTGTATGTTGTAACCTCTAAATTACTTCACAAAAGTGTGTCATCAATGGTTGAACAGTTTAGCGTGGTTGGTGGGCTATGCTTTATTATAATGCTGATAATTCTGCTGCAAATCTTAATAAATTGTTCTTCTTCTTGAATTGTTTGGAGAGTTTTTACCGCTCGTTTTTTTTTCTCTATCGGAACTGGTGGTCAATGAGTCAGAGATACGACCCCTGAGACAACCGAACAACTCATGCTATACTAAATAATATAGGTCATTGTTTAAACTTAATCCTTGACTCATGGGGTAGAATAAAGGAGAAGAAATAAGAAGGAAACAGAAAACAAGAAACGCGAAAACAAAATTAAGATATAAGCATATTCTGAATATGGATGATATTGCACGTTGTTCTACAATCAATGACGTTTCAGCCTAAATAGGGTATACGGAAGGAGGGAAAAGATAGGGGCGGATACTCTTGTTGAAATCGAGATAATAACAACTCTTCTTCACACTCAGTTGAATTTCAAAGAAAATCATATTCAGTGAGCTTTAATCTCCGTAGCAATGACAGTCCCATAGCCAGTCACGAATCAGAAAGCAGCTTCAAGCTGAGTTAAAAGAGATACATGGGTAAAATGCCTGGAAGGTTTTTTTTAACCATGACTGAGCAAAATACGTTTGCACCTCACTCTCCATAAAATTATTCTCCTTTAAAATGTCTGTTCGTTTGTTTCAAAATTTGACCAACCAAAAGGCTTTGTCAGCATAATATTGCTACATTTTCCCTCATGATTAATATACGTGTACTTTAAGAGATGTAATCAGATTTCGCTGCATCTAATAGAAGCTGTTATCGCCCTCTTTCCCCTTCCCTGTCTTACTCTCTCCTTTTCTCTTCCTCTCTTTCTCTCTTTTTCTCTCTCTCCGTGTCTCTCTCTTTCTCTCTCTCCCTCTTTACCTCTCCCCCCTCTCTCTCTATTTCTCCCTCTCTCCCTTTCTTTTTCAATGTTCTATATCCTTTGAGAAGTGAGTCATTTATTCCATTAAACCCCTGGCGCATGTCTTATGCACAAAACATCAACCATAACAATAACAACTATAATAACAACACCAACAGCAATAACAACAACTACGACAACAGCACCAACAGCAACAACGACAACATAATCATCTGCAACATCTACGTACATTAATGCCAATCACTCCAATACTTTCTTGGACATGATATAATTTGTCCTTTTCGTAACCAACATAAAGTGCAAATATACCGCTCATGGGGAGCCACTTGTAAGCCAAAACGTTAGGTGCAAATGGGTAACGTCTTTTCTCTGTTTTATTAAATCTTCGGTCCAACTTCATCTAGAACCTATCTGTCAACCACTTTTCTTGTCACTGCAAAAAATACACACCAAACC
This sequence comes from Aplysia californica, assembly GCF_000002075.1. Lineage (NCBI taxonomy): Eukaryota > Metazoa > Mollusca > Gastropoda > Aplysiida > Aplysiidae > Aplysia > Aplysia californica. The sequence goes on along the minus strand of NW_004798051.1, from coordinate 64,936 downwards.
GTCTTCAAAATGACCTATTTTTGTCTGGTTTGTCGAAAGACCCACACAAAAGCAAAACTCTCTGGGTCGATCTCAGTGTTCTCTCCCTCTTGTCGCTATTACTAAATCTGGTCTAATCCTTATCATCTGCTCTCCCAGTTGTATGTTCCCAGGAGTTCCTCACTCTATGATATCCAAGGATTTCTTACGATGAGAATGGTAAACACTTTTCTTTCTTTCTCTTTCTTTATCTTTTTCTTTTTTTTTTCCTTCTTTTTTTCCTGCCCTTGCTCGTCTTGCCGCATCTTTCAATACTGTGATGGTTGAGTAAGCGCGATCTTTGCCCAAAGGATTGATCGGCTCTGAGGAAGAAATAAACATTCAATAACGGACAAACATGAGCTCAAAAGACGTTAACGATTGTTCGAAGTTTGGATAGATAGATAAAAAGATAGACAAATAGATAGATAGACAGATAGATAGACAGATAAATACATAGATAGATAGATAGATAGATAGATAGATAAATAGATAGATAGATAGATAGATAGATAGATAGATAGATAGATAGATAGATAGATAGATAGATAGATAGATAGATAGATAGATAGATAGATAGATAGATAGATAGATAGATAGATAGATAAATGAGCAAATTTACTTTATAAAATCATATCAAAGAAGAACAAGCTCTGATCTAGCCCCTTGCCTCCCCCTCCTCCCCCTCCTCCCCCCTCCCGCCATTTTTTCTATGTTCTTTTTCTCCCCCTTTTTAAACAGCACATTATCCCCAACCTTTGTGAACTGAAAATTTACTTGTCTCACTCTAATTCTTTAGCTGTCTGCTCTGCACAGCAATATAGTTATATTTGAGATATTTCTACAACTACGCAAGTAAACAAGAATGTATTACACGACATGAACCTATCAAAAGATTACTTTCTCCCCCTCCCCTCCCAACCCCCCTTTATCCCTTTCTACTCATAGCAGGACTCTTCAAGCCTCCCTCACCCCCACAACCCCTGCCGTCCTTGCTTCCGCTTGCTACTAAACCCTTTTCTTACTGGAACAGGCAAAGATCGTAGTCTTGGGCTGAGGAATTTCAATTATCACCGGACATGAGAAGTGCCAATTTCATTGAGTCTTTTCTGGGGTGCTGGCATTATATTGGCTGGGTTGTTGCCGCTTGTTCCAGTAGGGGGCGGAGATCGGGAGTGCGTTGGCGCTTGAATCTGGCACGAGGGACAGAGGAATGCACATTGAGGAATGAAAGAAAGCAGGCGGTCTGTCCCCCCTCTAGTAGTCGCTTCACTTCAAGTGTGTCTTCCTCTGCCTTTGTTTATGCTGTTCTCACCCAGTTTCTTCTTCTCTGTCTCATTCTTTCTTTCTCTCTCTCCTCTCTCTCTCTCTCTCTCTCTCTCTCTCTCTCTCTCTCTCTCTCTCTCTCTCTCTCTCTCTCTCTCTCTCTGTCTCTCTCTGTCTCTCTCTGTCCCTCTCTCTCCCCATTTCTCCCTCTGTTACACTCTATCCCACAGTGAGTTTGGGAAATATGTCAGCAGGTGAGTGTTTGTGTGTGTATGTGTGTGTGTGTATGTGTGTGTGTGTGTGTGTGTGTGTGTGTGTGTGTGTGTGTGTGTCTGTGTACCTCTGTATGTCTGTTTATCCGTGATTATGTGTACGTATATCAGCCTGCTCAAAGTTTTTGCAAGATATGCATTTTCCTGATCAAAGAGATCATAGAGGAGGTAGGGTAAAGGATAACTGAATAAACCATGACACAATGATCCCTTTGAAAAGGACTTCATCTTTAAAAAATTATCTTTAGTGTCTGGGCATTGATGTCATAAGATGGCAGCTAGTAGAAGATCCAAGTAACGATCCGTCTTAAGATAAAAGAGGAATACATAGAAAGAAGCATCTATTCGCGACACGAGGAGAGTACAAAAGATGACATAGCAAACTGCAGAACATCTGGTTCTCTCTTTGCATTCACTGTGACTGGCTTCTTCCAGCACTCATTAGCTTAATTGGCAACTTTCACCATCAAGACATCTTTCTGGTGATAGCAGTTTGTCAGTCACATTCCTGAACCAGAAGATTTAGTCTTTAAGAAGATGAAAACGTAACATTCCCATTCTACAATGTCAACACCCCGCTGAACACCATCATACTGCCGGTTATAAGGAGTAAAAGTGGTGGGTTTTCTTTTTTTTTTATCTATCTCTTAATTGACCTTTCTATGTAGGTATAAAAGAACTCCTAAAACTCATCAAACAGCATAATAAGTTAAGAGATGCCATCTCGGGGAATTGAGCTTGCATAGTCCCCAAAAGCACCTTGCATAATACCAACTGTGCTGAAGAAATGCACGCTCTGCTCTGTAACGAAAAATAAAAAGAACGGTTTCCTCAAAATAATATGTTTACAGTGTATTTCCAATCTGCAGCTCCTTTCCAACCGAAATAGCTACAATAGAACTAATATAAAACTCAATTTCCTATTCTGCCAATGCTCATTCTCAGCCCCACGTTGAGTTGATTGAAAGAATTTCACTACGTACTCATTAATCATTAAACAGATCGATTGGAAGCGACCCCAAAGCCGTGTCACTTTTTTTTTACATTTCTTTACTCTGTCTTGAACAATGAATACAGCAGATGCTAGATCTTCCTACACAGAACACACAAAACAGCTGCTGGGGTGTGGCAGTGCGTCTTAAAGATGGAAAGGAAACAGAGAAGAGAGAACAAGGGGGGGGGGGGGTATTTTGAGGATGGGCTAGAATCAGGGCTTATGGATTGGGAGGTTATGCGGGATGGTGATGGGTTATTATGGGTAGAGATGGGGCACATGGTTGGTGTTTAGAATGAATAGAGCGCTGTGGGATGTATCAAGCTGAAATTAAAAGATAATACTTTGCTGTTTCAAGATCCCCCCACCCCGCTCCCTTTCCCTTCCTCATGTGAGGTCCCCGCCTGGACTGTCTCAAGCTAATATTTTTACATGAGAGTAGTGTGTGGCGAGATGGGATGGGTCTAATATTTGGCTGTGCGTTTTACTCATCTCAATGCATAAGCAAAATTGTGGTAATAATCCACCCCCGCACACTTAATTCTCCCACTTCTGCTCCCCCCCCCCCCCCCCCAAGACCTCTCTAAAAAAAAAAACCAAACACACAAACGCCCAACGGCTCGTTCCCTATTACCTCATCAAAAATTCCATATAATATATTAACTCACGCACATTACATTATGATGCAATGTTTTCAAATATAATGTATTAACCATTTAATGGACATATTTGGATTTTTTACTCCAACTTAACAGCTGGAAACACATTCAAGCTAAGCTGTGAAAGGGTTACATTTCTTTTTCGTATGTGACACAGAAATTCAATCCCAGGAACCTCATTCCGGCCCACCATTTCTTCCCCTCGGTGTCTTTTGTATTTTTCTCGCTGAAGAGTCTCAAGGGACATGGGAAATAAATGTGAGCGCTAGGGGCAAGAAGAGCACAATCAGTCGTTATTGGCTACAGTTTGAAATGTGTAATGGCGCCGGATAGGAAAGAAAGCGAACGGCTGGCACCACAGAAATACGACATTGGACAGAAGGTATGTCTAGTTGCAGAAAGAGAGGAAAAAAGCAGACAATAGAGACGAAATACAGGAGACTAAACATAAATAAAAGTATGAGTAGGAGTCGAATTCCATTTCAGAAAAAAATAAATGGCCAAAGCACATAATGCCATTCAATTACGACCAGGGAATAAATAGACGGAAAGTATATTCATTTGCATAAATCTATACAAGAGTTTACCGAAAATGCATGACATAAGCAGGGTATAGAAACAGAAAAGGTTGTATTCAGCATTAGAAAAATCAAAATCGGCAAATAGTATTTCAACGTACAGATATAGAACAATAAACAAATTGCTGGATCGGTTACAGAAAAAAGACAGGACGGAAGAGGATTCAAGCAGAGGGCAATGATCTAGTATTTACACTCTGAAATTTCACAGAAGATAAAAAGGTGTATGCAATTATGGGAATAAAACAATGAAAGAAGGTATTTACAGCTTAAGACACAGAAGAACAGACAGAAAATGGATTCTCTCACTGACATAATAAAAACGTAAACTAGACGTATTGAATTACTGAAACTAATAGAATGGTAGACAGAAAATAATATCTAACTACGGAAAGAGGCGATCGCCGGGAAGCTTTATTTAGCTACAGAAATTTCTCTAATAACGGAAGGCACAATCAGCAAACAGAGACAACCACCTACCACCGGAACACCCTTCCGGTGTCTATCCAGGGAAAAGTCATTAGAAAACAAACAGAATGGACGTTTACGTATCTCAATGCCCCATGAAGAAGAGTTGTTCTATTTTGGTTTACCTGGACCAGTATCTCGAATAGATATTCAATCACCCACTGTAACTGTGCTGCAGTGCAATTTTGCAACACATACATGGTATCACTGCAAATCCGAAAATTGTGCCTTTTATTGAGAATTACGACTATAGCAACAATCATAACTTCTTTTTCAGGGCTCATGTCAAACTGCCCTATTTAGCAAATTTGGTAAAGTGAACAACAAATCTAAACGACGTTCAGTGGTCGAGGAAGGACTAGAACTTAAAGAAATGGAAAGCTCTGACAGACAGAGAGAGAGAGGGAGAGAGAGAGAGAGAGAGAGAGAGAGAGAGAGAGAGAGAGAGAGAGAGAGAGAGAGAAAGGGAGAAAAAGAGAGAGAGACTTTTAGTGTTGACTTTTTTTTACTTCTTCGTAACTCCGCAAAGTGTTCTTTAATGAACGAGGTGTTAGTAGTTTCATGTGCCCAATTAATTATTTTTATATCCCTTCATATCACAACTCCACAATGCAAACTATTACGGAGTGTGGTTGTTGTCGTTTCTGCACACTGCAAATTCCCACCCCTCATTTCTATAGCCTTGTGTTTCAAGAGTATGTGGACGGAAGTGAAGATTCAGATAATTGGATGTAGACAGAATAGGTAAAAAGTTGAAAAGAATATATGAAAAGAAATAACGGACCAAGAAGAATGATAAGCAGCCTGATAAAACTGTATTTTCCATCGAGTAAGCCGTGTGCCTGGAAGGGGGGGGGGAGAAGAGACGAAAAAGTACAATCCTTAGTCTCACTTGGTAGTAAGTAAGCATACCATCCCACCCCCACCCCCCATGCCATCTTACACCAGAACTAAGACTAGTCTGAGGTCTGGGTCGGCATCTTCTTCATTACCTCGAATACATTCTATTTAGCGTTTCTTTGCAATGTCCTTGGACTAAGTGTCCGGCTTTATCAGGAGTAGACCAAAACCCATCCGATCTGGGGCGGGGGATTTGGGATGAGGGGGAGGGGTTGCGTTTATTCAAAGTAACCTATCGCTGTCTAATAAGGTGTCCCACTTAACCAAATAATTGGACAGAAACTGTAACATCCGAAACGACAAGGCTTGATTACCAACAAACAAACAACGAAAAAGAGTTCTGGGTGGACCCAAAATATGAACGTTCAAACTATCCTCCTACACAGAACAAAACTCTATCTCAAGGGAACATTTTTGTGGGAGAAATTGAACCTGTATTAAAATGCATTATAGCAAGGCTATATCAGCCTTTTGAATGTCTCACATTCATGAAATCAAAGAAGTCGTCAAATTTTGAGTGATTGATATGGCCATAATTTTGAGGAGATAAATGCTTTCGTGCATAAAACACCACTCAGAGAGGTTCGTAAGGGGATTTATGATTTAATTTTCAACTGGGTTTCTTTAATGTCCTCTACATATTTTGCTTATTTCATTTCTCAATGTATTACCCTTTCAATGCTTACTTCATTTCTGGATGCGCTGATTTTCTTCCGGCTTTTTTTTATCACTTTGCGCCCTGTTCTTCTATACCACCACCTCTCTCTCTCTCTCTCTCTCTCTCTCTCTCTCTCTCTCTCTCTCTCTCTCTCTCTCTCTCTCTCTCTCTCTCTCTCTCTCTCTCTCTCTCTCTCTCTCTCTCTCTCACATATATATAAAATATATCATCTATCATCTCTCTTTCTCTTTTTCTCTCTTTCTCTCTTTCTCTCTCTCTTCCTCCCCCCCCCCTCTCTTTCTCTCTCTCTCTCTCTCTCTCTCTCTCTCTCTCTCTCTCTCTCTCTCTCTCTCTCTCTCTCTCTCAATATATTCCTAAAACGGTCTCAAAATTTATGCATTAACGTCTCAATTTTTCCAGACTTTTTCCCTTATTGCAAAGGTCAGTAATATTCATCTTAATTTTATTTTCATTAATTTTGATGGGTCCCTGAAGTGATTTGTGGGTGGTTGGCGGGTGCTCTGGTGTGGTTTGCTTCTTCTTTCCTATCAAACATCTATCGTTTTCATCGCCCCTTCTTCTTTTTTATGTTTGTTACTCTTTTGTAACACCTCTAATCTTCTGACGCTCATATGACCTAATGCAGTTGCGAGCGCCGTAAAACCTCTTCTAAAACTAAACTGAAGTGAATTTCGTTCATTTACTTTTTGTGCAAAGAGTGGGGGGGGGGGGTGTTTGAAGGGTAATTGTTTACCGTCTGAATTGGAAATTGATACATCGATACATATCTGCGACTAGGCGAGCTTGTAATCAGCTTGTCTGGGAACTGATTAAAGATACCGATGTACATGGATTTAGATTACACTCTAAAACGTTACACTACTTATACTCTTATTCCTTGTCAGAGCTATGGCATTGATTATAGTCTTTGTACAAACTATTCCTCTTTTCCCTGTCGTGAACGAAGGCCTTGGTCTCTGCAAAGACGTTCATACCCAATCAGTGACGTTATCTGTTCATCCTTTGTTTTGTCTGCTTTTTCTTTGCTCCTCGCCACAAGTTCTTTGCAAGGCCAGAATGTTCTGGTCCCAGGTCTCTTGATATTATTTCTGTACCTCTACAGAACTAGGATGTAGCAAAAATGTTGTGATTTCATCTTTTGCTAGCATGTTACATCTATGGCGAATGCTTTGTCTTGCCCAAGCTTGTTCGACAGCATCATCATATGTAGCAAGTGCATTCCAAAAATCACAAAACCCTCACAAAATTTGATGTATGGTTGCACGAAGGGCTAAAGGTTGGTACACTTTCATGTGTGTCTCTCCATCGTGGCATTCCAGTCACTACGGTCTACTGAGTTGTCCTTATCCATGACGATAGTATATTTCAACTTGTTGTATTGTCCGTCATTGCATACACTGATGTTACTAGTTAGGGAGAAAGACTTGTCACCATCTGATGACTTCTCGTAGAAGTCTCAAAAGCGGATGGACCTTGATACTGGTTGACATCCTATCACGGAGTTTCTAATGGGACCTTGCGCCACATCTTTGCGCTCTCTCTTCTCCACGGCAATGCATGCCCCCTGTCAACCTGAATGGTTTTTCGCACTTTGCTTTACAAAGCACAAGGGGATGCTAAATGTTTCTCTTCACCTCATATAATATAGTAAATAAGGTTCCGGAGACAACCGCCTACCGTTTTGAGAAGAGTGCAACTGCTAAACAACAAGGATGTTTTTTTGTTATTTTATACTCTCATGATGTTAAGTAGGTACAGATTTTCTTCTTTCTCTCTCATGTTAATTTAAGGAGTAGTCGATTGTAGATTCTTCAACAACAAAAAAACCTTTATTGCGTATTTTCCGACTAGAAATGTAATTAACAGTGTGCCTCTGTCGAAGCTTCTGTTACATGTTCTTATTTGTCTAGCCAGAGTTTCTTCCCTTTTCGGTAGAGCTTGATATAGAATTTCGCTCAGGTCTTCATGAACCTCCCAATCTTTGTCTTTATATTGACACTGTGTCTTAAATGTTCACAGCAGGGACACAGACCTCTGACCTTTTTTTTCTCATCAGGTAGGACCAGGTACGCATCCCCCCCCCCCAATAAGAAAGAAAAACAGTCAAAGTTTCTTAACGACCAGACCCGCACGAATCCCAGAAGAATCCAGTTACTTGTATAATATTGGCATGAGAAGTAAGCACCTCACCAGTACAGCGCCTCCAATTTCTCTTTCCCTCCCTTGAAAGCTTATGACAACATTTTTTCCCTGTTTTAGGACAAATGAATTAGTCTGATTTTTGCGAACAAAAACTGTTACAAATCAACAAATATAGAAACTACAAGCATGTGCTTTAAAAAATGATTAAGAGTAGTTTTCATTTCTTAGACAACAACAACTAGCTATTTAAAACCCAAATCAAAGTGTATAATATATTATTATAATATATATGATTAAGATAAAAAACAAGCTTTACAGTTATAGCCTTTCAAGAAGCGCTCAGTCTTCTTGGTGGCAATATCATACTCAAAGTGCCCTTGTTTGATAGTTTTACTTGTCCCATATTTCCCACACGCCTTGGCGGGCGCTAAACATGAGATAATGGGGATTGTATTAAGCGTTTTTGAGAGAAAATAAACTTTCTCTGTCAGGTTAAGTACACTGGAATTGAAAATATTATCATATAATATTATTACCTTGGTGTTGATGTTTCAGAACTGATACTTGTTTGTCACAGTATTATAGTATTATAATGTGTGCTCGGATAAGTCTGTTGATGATGAGGAGGAGGAAGAAGAGGAGGAGGGGGATGAGGAGGAGGAGGATAATAAATACGGTTGGGGTGGTGGTTACAATCCGCATATTAATATTTCTGCTGTCTCCGTGATCTTGTTATATCTTTGTCCCTGTTTTTATCATAATTGTTGTTTCTCTTTTTCTAACTGAAAGAAAGAAAGACAGAAAGTATGTGTATGGAAGGGAGGGGGTGGCATAGGCAATAGTTCGTTTGTCTATGCTTTGCCTGCCTCAGCAATACATACAAAAACAGGCCGTTATGATTGTCAAATTAATTCTAATAGCCTCTGGTTTCCCAGACATCTTATCCCAAGTGTGAATTCCGCGGGTGAAAATAGCCGAGCACCTATGCTAAACAAGAACTTGGAGTATGCCAGAGCAAGAAGTCCAGACAGAGAAAAAAAGACAGAAATTAAAACAAAATCGATGCAAATTTCACATTTACAATTCCGTAGATCCAATTCATACTCGTAAGTTAGCAAGAAACATTGATTCACAAATAAAATAAAAATTTAAACGTGTGGACTATAGAGCTGTGTAGTTTCGTTTTCTTTCGTTTTCTTTAGTGTTTTCTTACTTGATGTTAATTTTGGTTTGTTTATTGCTGCTGGTCTTTTTAGCATAGATGGGTAACAGAGCAAAGATAATGTGCTTTCTTTGTGTTCCGTTCCAGAAAAGGTCTCGAGACAAATACTTTTTAGATTGTGAGAAATTAAACGTTCTTTAATGGGCAATCGTATGGTGAAGCTGATTTGCATAAAAACTAAATGATTACCCAGTTATGTTTTGAAAGACAGAATCCGGACATTCAAATTGAATGCACAACGCATAAATATGGAATTATCATTACAAACGTTAGAATGGGTAAGTTTTTGTCTTTGCTTTTTTTCCTCATCTTGATAGATATTTTTTTTTAAAGTAGGCCTATACCTTGACGTACAGACTATAGAAGAATAACGGGCATCTATCCTTCACGACATGAGAAAATGTTATTGGGGTGCGACCGATAATTAATATCTCGAAACTGATTCACCGCAATGCGGACTGATTTGTGTCTCTCCATTGAAACTTTTAAATCTGCAAAAATAAAGACAAGGGTGTTTTATGGTATCGAAATTCCTTTAAAGTTATTCAGTATAATCAACAACAAAATGTGTGTATGTGGGTGAGAGGGCGTTTTGTGTGTCTCTCTGGGATACAATGTAGGTTACAGTATAGGTAATTTCAAAAGGGATCAGCTTTTCATTGCCCTGACAATACCGCGGTACTTTTATTATGTAAGTGATACGATAAGCTCAATATATATGATATACTGTCAGGGGGTCAGACTGGTTGACTTGATACACATTTGACTGATTGGTTGGTTCGTTGAAAGATCCCGTCTATATTTTAGATAACGTTCGTTCGCTCGTTTGTTCGTTGTTTGACCAATTGATTAAGTGAGTGAGTGAGTGAGTGAATGGGTGAGTGGGTGAGTGAGTGAGTGAGTGAGTGAGTGAGTGAGTGAGTGAAAGAGTGAGTGAGTGAGTGAGTGAGTGAGTGAGTGAGTGAGTGAGTGAGTGAGTGAGAGAGTGAGTGAGTGAATGACTGAGTAAGTAAGTGAGTGAGTGAGTGAGTGAGTGAGTGAGTTAGTCACTGAGTAGGTGTGCGAGTCAGTCAGTCATTCAGTCAGTCATTCAGTCAGTCAGTCAGTCAGTCAGTCAGTCAGTGAATGAGCGATCGACTGACTGGTTACTTTATTGATTGGTTAATTGTTCTTTTGATTGATTAGTTAGTTTATCAGTGTGCCCAGGACAAATTTAGAGGAATGAATGCCTCAACTCATTGACAATGAATCCTTTAAACATACACTGTTCCATTGAGGTCAAGATGAGACATATTTTTAGTCTCTTAATCCTGAAAAGATTAACTTTACTTCATATGAACCCACTGCAGACAACGTCTCAACAGTTGTGTCTGCTGCACTGTTGCAGATAATTTGCACTTTTTTAATTGCAGACATATCTTGAGGTCTGTAACAGAAAGTGACATCAAAGCAAGTACTGTACTTCGTATAAGCTTTGACATTGATGTTTCAAATGCTGTTGGTAAAAAGAAAGAGAGGTAGTAACATCAAAATAGGTACATTACTTTGTATTGTGTTTTTAATTTTGCAACTACTGGTAAAAAGAAAGAAAGTAAAATCGAATTGTGTCCAAAAAGTTGAATGTGCTTTGGCATGGGTATTTTTAATGTTGTGGGTAGTGATTGAAAGAAATAGAGAAAGAGACCTTAAAATAGGTACAAAACTAAGTACGTATTTTTGCATCAGTATTTTTATTCTTGCACGTAGTGGTAAAAAGGAAAACGGAAAGTGACATCGAAATAGGTATATTTAAATGTAGGTGGTTACTTGTTATAAACAAAAGAGTGAAGACACTGAAAAACACTGAGATACCCAAGTTTAACCAAGTCGGCTGTCAAAGAAAAGGTACAAGTACTATATCACGTACCATCTTCCTATCGATTCCTTTAAAAGCCAGGAAAATGCGGAGTTGTGTTATTTCGTTACTGAGCTATGATTTTATCATGTCATCGCCTTCAGACTCTACCTCTGCAGCTAGTGGAAAAGCTTGTGTGCGGAATTATTCAAATTTCGCCAGTTGAGGAATGTTCTTAGCTCAACCCTTCCATCGTTCATCTGCTCGTGAATCAAAAACTCACGCGATTTCCAGATTTCTCCGACGAAAATTTTGAGCTCAGAGTGAGTCTTCAATGTAATCGGGAAGTCATTTTCTAGCCCAGATGAGCTTTGCTTTTAAGCTTGCTTGCCAGTACTTCTCAAATATATATCTCTCTCTCTCTCTCTCACTCTCTCCCTCCCTCTCTCTCTCTCTTTCTCTCTCTCTC
>NW_004798051.1:52141-53335 GCF_000002075.1 Aplysia californica | reverse complement strand
CCGCCCCCCACTCAGTGACAGACAGAAAACACTGTCAGATAGATCGCCATAATTCAGCCTCTCTTTGTTCGGAATTTGCTAAAGTACTTCTGACTCCCACTTTGTTCCTTTTCATAGACAACAATTATATCTTTGTAAGAGTAGCTAGATCTATTACCAAGCATTCATCTCTATGAAAAGGGACTTAAGGAGATGTCTGCCAAGATGAGGCGTGTAGTATTGTTCTGTTGCCAGTCCAAGAAAATAAGGTATAGAATCACTGGCGTCATGATATGACATCTTTTCATGGCCAATCTCATTAGATCCTTTTTCACACGTAAAAAAGAACGAATATTAACAAATACTCACATGAAGTTTACTTTGATAAAACCTTTTGTTTGTTTTCAAGAAAACGGACCAAATGCGGAAAGGGGGGGGGGGGCAAATTTACAAAAGCCATTTAGTGTCTTTCCTTTTTTTACGTTTATTTGTGTCGTCCAATAAGTATAGAATACCTGGCGTCATGGCACCGTAGCATCCGCGGCGAGTAGCGCCCCTTGTCTCGTCCTTTCATCCCACACGTGTCAGCCCAGCTTGGCATGGGGGATCTCCTTTGAAAAGAGCCAAGCATCGCGGCGAATGCGAGCCGAGTAACAGAGAGAAATATGTAAACAATGTCGGCCCCCAACACTGCAGCCTGCCGCCATTATGATTGGCTGGGCGCCCGTATCAAGGGCGGTAATTATGCGTAATGCAGCGTCTTCTGTGACCACACACAGAACAAAAAAACCACCAAAAAAAACCAGAAAGGAAAGAAAAAAAAAAAAAGATTGAGCAATGCGAAGGCGACGAATGAACGACAAACTAAATGAGGAGGGGAAGAGGATAATATAAAAATAACGCCCGTCCTATGAGGAGCAGAGGTACAATTACAGATAGAGAAAACAGAGCAGAATTATCCTTCGTTTATGAACGTTCAGTGGCTTGCTCAAACATTTGTGTAGGCGGGAGATAGAAAAGTGCTGCACAGTGCGCGCGTCTGCCCCTGGGGAATAATAGATGTGTTTGTGTGATGTAATCTCGCACCATCGTTCCTGGACGGACAAACAGAATGACACGGAAACACTGAGGGATTCGTTACACTACCATCAAAGATGGGAGTTGTGGGTAAAAGGGGGGATATGGGGGGTCGTAGGATGGGGGACGGGGGTTGGG
>NW_004798051.1:47955-49794 GCF_000002075.1 Aplysia californica | reverse complement strand
GGAGGAGGAGATAGATAAATTGATACATAGATAGACAGAAAACGATAGAAAGAGAGATAGAGAGAAAGAGAGAGAGAGACAGACAGACAGACAGACAGACAGACAGACAGACAGACAGACAGACAGATGGTTTCAGAAAGACATACAAAAAAACGAACATTACAGAGAAGGCGTGAGAGAGCTAAGCAGGTGAATGACTGATACAAAAGGAAGATACGAACTCCAACCAATACAAGACCGTACCCACACAGAAGACTGAAACATTAACACCGTGGTCAACTTTGTAACCAACCGGACCCCAAGCCCCTGAAATGAAAAGTTTGGCAGAAACGAGCTAACAAATTAGGGAGGGTGTGGGATTTCCCCATGTTGTTGGAGCGTGGCTCGGTGAGGAAGGACCACGGACCACCGACAGAGCTCATCACAGCGCTCTATCAACCTGGCCAGAATGTGGCATGGCCTCATTTAACCCATCACCACCACCTTCACATTCACCTTCACCTTCACCATCACCTTCACCTTCACCTTCACCCTCACCTTCACCATCACCTTCACCTTCACTTTCACCCTCACCATTACCTTTAACATCATCTCCACCATCACCATCACCTTCACCTTCACCTTCACCATCACCTTCACCTTCACCTTCCCCTTCACCTTCACCTTCACCACCACCCTCACCTTCACCATCACCATCACCATCACCTTCACCTTCACCTTCACCTTCACCACCACCTTCACCTTCATCATCACCTTCACCTTCACCATCACTATTACCTTTACCTTCACCATCACCATCACCTTCACCTTCACCATCACCTTCACCTCCACCTTCACCATCACCTCCACCTTCACCATCACCATCACCATCACCATCACCTCCACATTCACCTTAACCTTCACCTTCACCATCCTCTTCACCATCACCTTCACCATCACCTTCACCATCACCTTCACCTTCGCCTTCACTATCCTCTTCACCATCACCTTCACCTTCACCTTCACCATCACCTTCACCATCACCTAGCACGTGGTCAGACTGACGTTAAGACACCAGTGTAGATTTAGCCACCAGCCTCCTCTAGCTCTGTCCTCAGCCTTCAGTAATAAGGTTCTGATGTTCCAGTGACGCACAGAAATGAGAGATGACGTGAAATAATACCAAGTCGCTACCCAAGAATTGCACTCGTCTTTCTGCTCAGTACCTTTGGAGTTAACAATTTGTCGAGATTTTTAAAATGTAATTCTTTGAATATCTTCATAACGACTCCGAATAATCTTACGACTTTGATAAAGTAAAGTAAAGTTGTTCCCGCATCCGATCCGGACATTGGGGATTGCCTTGTTAGTGAGACAACTTCCTGGGCCTTCGACATATTGTGGTAGGGTGGCCAGTTCCTTTCCACGCCGCCTTTACTTCCCAAACTCGAAGTCAGGCACCCATTACTGTTGGGTGGGTAGGAGGGGGCGAAAAAAATGCGTGTCGAAAACTTTCCGCTTCGGAGACGAGCGCACTAACCGCTCCGCCACCGCACCTTCTTTGATAAAGCAAATAAAACATGTATTGTTTTCTGACCTCATGGTCTGCGTATCTCTCTCGCTGTCCGCTGTCATCGTCCTATTGTCACGTGGATTTACAAATATGGACATGACCAGGGAACTCATTAGTCCTGTACAACTGAGCCAGTTGGCCGGATATCTTTGACACTCTTCCCCCCCCCCTCCCTAACGTCCCCTCTACGAGAGATGTTGAGGTGCCACAGTTGGGTTCCCACCCCGACCAGAAGACAAACTTCCCAACTTTCAATATGGACGAATTCCGAATGTATCTTTTCTATC
>NW_004798051.1:45810-47711 GCF_000002075.1 Aplysia californica | reverse complement strand
CACACACACACACACACACACACACACACACACACACCCCTTACACCCACACACAACGAAATAAACACCCCCGACTCACCCCGTCTCAAGCCAAAAAACCAACAACAATTAATCTAAACAAACACCCCACACCACAAACTCCCAGATTTTATTCATTTCCCCCTTGACCATATGGGAGCCACTGGGTGGTACTGACTATGTATTGAGTCTGACCAGTAAACAGAACGACAGTTTCACAACGGTCTGCCAAACCTTTCAACGTCTGCCTGAGCCCCAGAACTTCCCCGAGATGTCCCCGATTTATTGGAAACCACAGCGATTAGTCAAGTTTGCCATCGAATCGTTTTTTTTTCGATTTGCATTTCGTAAAGTCAGACCCCCGGTTTTGATAGCTTGGATGAAAGCTACTGTCGGTTTTATCACGGCCTATTAGCGACATTTGGAACGTTCAAGATGGAATAGAAATTCATAAACGTAAGCGATTTTTACACCCAAATTGACACCGTTTATTTTATCTAGGAGGTGGGCATCGACTCTGCTTTTCAGGACAACTCGGATTGAGAGGGACAAAATATCAAAATAGAAAGACCAAAATGCTCGATAAAAATTCTTCCCTCAGGGGAATCGAACTTTCGACTGTTTCAAAAAATTAAGTTTAAAATATGTACTGTAAGGAATTCTAAACAGGTCTCGCTTACTCTGTAGTTCAGGAAGATACCAAGACAAGTAAGAACTAACCGACTCACTTTGCTCACAGTCACAGAACTCCGAGCATGATTCAGTCATATATAAGGACAGACGAACAGATCAGGAGACTAAGAACCCACCAGGACGGTGCTACTGACTGGAGTGTCTTTAGGTCATTCCCAAAGGGGGATATCAAAATGTTCTTAAGCACAGGGTTTTTTTTCGCCCCCTCCTGTCCACCCAGCAGTAATGGGTACCTGACTTCGAGTTGGGGAAGTAAAGGCGGCGTGGAAAGGAACTGCCCACCCTACCACAATATGCCGAAGGCCCAGGAAGTTGTCTCACTAACAAGGCAATCCCCAATGTCCGGATCGGATGCGGGAATAACTCTACTTTTTATGCACAGTAGAATTGTAAATGGGCTGATTTATCAATGCCATGCTCATACTGTGCTGGAACAACATAGGGGGAACTGCTGCTTTTTCTTTCCTCATCCTTTCTATCGTCATTTTTCCTCTACTTCTTTTGTATGTTCGTCAATCTCCTGTGAACTGCTATTTCCGAGATGCCTTGATAGTCGAAGCAGACTTTGTGCTGTTGAAGCTAGAGAGGTGAGCAGAGTAAGTCTGGTTCCCTGTTTGGACATCTCTGTTGACATCCACCCCTTGGCGCTCATATAACCATCTGCAGTTGCGAGCGCCGTAAAACCTTCCTAAAACTTTGAAAAGCTACGGGGACTAGACACGTGATATACACTTACTGTTATTTACTTTTTCCTTCCTCTGATATCCTTAGGATGTCGAATGAGGAGGGGGCAGGGGGGGGAGGAGTGTGCCGGTTTCGGTCCTGTGCTAAGTGTGTAACGTCTGTGATAGATGTATGTTATATTGTTCCAGGTTATACCAGAATCAAATACAAATTGAAGTTAGATTAAAGAAAACGAAAACTTCTTCTGACAAAATGAAGCAACACAGAGAAAACATGTTAAAAAACACATTTAAATTTCATTTAAAATTACAGAAAAGCAGGGGGTGGGGGATCCAGAAAATCGGTGATGTAGGATAGGGTAAAAGTCAACAGATGGGTGGGGTGGGGTAGGGTAGGGACGGGGTGGGGTAGGGTAGGGTAGTCTGTTGTAAAACATCCAAGTGCGAGAAGGAGGGAGTGATGGGGAGAGAGAGAGAGAGAGAGAGAGAGAGAGAGAGAGAGAGAGA
>NW_004798051.1:40034-41667 GCF_000002075.1 Aplysia californica | reverse complement strand
ACTCCAAGACATACATAGGACGCCACCAGAGCACTGTGGTGTGGTGATACCCCCCCCCGGTCTAAGTAACACTCCAAGACATACATAGGACGCCACCAGAGCACTGTGGTGTGGTGATACCCCCCCCCGGTCTAAGTAACACTCCAAGACATACATAGGACGCCACCAGAGCACTGTGGTGTGGTGACCCACAGGTACAATGTGACACCCCAGGACACACACATAGGACGCTACCGAGCGCGGCGGATGACGAAGTTAACGTGCGGGTATGTATCTGTCTGTATGTGTATGTATGTGTGTATATGTGTGTGTGTGTGTGTGTGTGTGTGTGTGTGTGTGTGTGCGTGTGTGCCTCTGTGTGTATGTGTGTGTGTGCTGTGTGTGTATGTCTATGTGTTTCTGTGTGTGTCTGTGTGTGTGTGTGTTTTTCTGTGTGTGTCTGTGTGTATGTGTGTGTACACCATGAGAGCCCGTGATGCTGTGACTGACAGGCAAAAGATGACGAGGCGCGCCGACCACAACGACAGACGACACGCCGTGACGACCACAACGAGAGACGACAAGGAGAGAGAGCGGAGAGCCACGAGACACCCGACCCCGGGACCACCCGCATTGCCCCAAGTCTCCACCCGCTATCTCTCAGTCGTACAGCCGCGCTGTCTGGCAAAACCATGCAAGTGCTGCCAGTGGGAACAATTTAGGATTAAGCCTGGTGCCCACTCACCCGATAACTTCCCATCCGATGTATTAAAAAGAAAAAAGTCAACACTTTGCTTTGTCTGGCAAAACTTTCTGGCAAAACCATGAGAATTCTGCTGGTGTGGAGACTTTAGGATTATGTCTGGTGCCCACTCATCCGATAGCTTCCATCCAATGGTTCATTTTGAAGCAAATTTTAATGCTTAAGGCACTGCTGCTATCTTTGAGTAGCACTGTCTGTCAAAACCATGCAAGTTCTGCCAGTGGGAACAATTTATGACTAAGTTTGGTGCCCACTGATCTGATAGCTTCTCATCCGACGTTGTTGATTTTAAAATGCTGTATTTATTTTTGGGCTTCACCACTAAGTTAGAGTCACGCGCTGTCAGGCAAAACCTGCTCGTTCTGTCTGTGAGACAAGACTTTGTTATAAAGTCTGGTGCCTACTCATCCCATGCCTTCCCATTCGATGCTGTTGGTTGTTTCTTTAAGTGTTGTAAGTAAATGTGTTGCGCTCCTCACTGTGTCAGAGCAATAACGTCTGTCATTCCGGTTCTGTGGAACAAAAAGCCGACATATTTCCGTCAGTCCATCCACTCGACCCTGCTCAATCCCTTTGTTTAGAACTCGACGCTTTACCCCCCCCCCCCCACACACACCCTTTTCCTCTTCCTCCCCAAACCTCCAGAAGAAACAATACTTGCCTTCAAAACAACAACAACAACAACAACAACAGCAACAACAAAAACAACAACAACAACAACAACAAAGAGACAATAGCCCAATTTATCCAGCTTGCAAGAGGAATAACCATGCCAGTACTTAATGAGTTCCACAGACATAGTTGACGATAAAAGTTGTTGTTGTTGTTGTTGTTGTTATTGTTGTTGTTGTTGTTGTTGTTGTTGTTCTTCTTCTTCTTCTTCTTCTTCTT
>NW_004798051.1:33962-35832 GCF_000002075.1 Aplysia californica | reverse complement strand
ACACACACACACACACACACACACACACACACACACACACACACACACACAACAGGTGCTAACAGCGAGTGATCCCTGTTGTTGTGGTCATAACAAAACAACACCTCAAGCTGAGAGCGACACGAGCAACTCTCACAAGCTGTCATGCGGAAACATGCACCCACGCGCTATCGCAACGCAATGCAACAGCTTTGCCATCCCTCTTATGGCTTTCGTTTAATGTCTCATGGCGTTTATGATTCATTTATAGAGTTATTCATGTCTTTATTGCTGCCATTTCGGTCGTTGTGGTTGGTGACTTGATTAAATGATCGGACCACAAGTGTTCCACCGTCACAACACCACAGATAGCTTGGCACAATCAGAACGCATTAGCTTGCTTCAGCTAATTTAAAAAGGTGTCGAGCGCTGAGCGTGCATTATCATGAGTATTCATTACGATTTGGATGTCAGCATCGCCTTTATGCTGTTGCCTGATTCCCATCCTTCACAAAGCACCAATTAAATATAGTGGAGATGGTTTCTTTTTTTTAATATAGATCATGAACGAGGGAAGAAAGAAGGGCTTGTGAACTTCTATCCCGTTAAAATAATCCGATTTGCAAGTGTTAAAAAAAGCGTTTGCTTGAACAATGATCAAATGGCAGACATTAAAAACAGGATTGTTCAAAATCTTTCAGCTCTTCGGTGATCGTTAATTGATCACAGCCAATCTCTCACAACTGTTTCCACAAGCTCCTTTTGTAGCCATCACCACCTCTATGTGGGATACTTTGTCCCTCTACCCCCCCCTCTACCCCCCCCCCACATACACACACTTTGTCTTACACCCTAGAACTCTGCTTGTGGCACTTAATGGAGGTACATCAGGCGTACTGTATTTGACAACATTTCTACGCCATTTACCCACATGCTGACACACGCACACGCTCACGTACACGCACACACACGCACACGCACACACACGCACACACGCACGAAAGCATCCACTCATAAAGGCACTCACCAATATACGCACTCACTTATGAACGCACTCACTTGTGAACGAGCGCATTCACGCACACAAACATCATCCCCAATTTATACGTACGTATATTTTATTGTAATGAACTCTGTAAGCAAACTACATGGCATGACTAATCCTGTGTAATTGAAACATATCTCAGCCATCGCTACACCTGAGAAAAGTGAATCAAATAGATTAGTCGGAACGAGAAAACGACGTAATATTAATTACTCTGACGACTCTGCTTTGGAAGGTACCTGCTTGTCTCGACAAAAAAAGAAAAAAAAAGAAAAAGAAAGAAAAGAAAGACAGCCAGAAAAAGGCCTCCACCTCGGGTAGGATAACAGGTTCAACTCGACACGTAATGTATTCCAATAAAGCAAGCCTATATCAACAGCTCTGACAAGGCTGCTGCAGGTAAAGCAGCCAATTTAATTAAGCAGTCAGGGAGAGGGAGTAGGGTTTCGCGGAGGTTTCAAGAGAACCGATTCCTCTCGTCACTTCTGGAAACTCTCTCCCTCAGTCCGATTGTTCCTGGTGATTACAAAACGCGCGAACAATGTAGGACTTTTGCTCCTGTGTCTTTCAGGCGCTCAATCTTGTCGCAGGTTCTAATTCTGATGTATGGACTCTTGTACCTCCTTCGTTGTCTCTGTGGGTCTCTCCTCCTTCCTTCTCCTTTCCCTATCTCTCTCTCTCTCTCTCTCTCTCTCTCTCTCTCTCTGTGTGTGTCTCTCTTTCTCTCTCTCTCTCATACACACACACACACACACACACACACACACACTCACACACACACACTCTCTCTCACACACACACACATATTCTCTCTCTTTCTCCCACTGTATACCTCTCTTTCTCTGT
>NW_004798051.1:31484-32567 GCF_000002075.1 Aplysia californica | reverse complement strand
GCACACCAGACGTTGAAGGAAGCCATCTATGTACGAGCACACCAGACTTTGAAGGAAGCCATCTATGTACGAGCACACCAGACTTTGAAGGAAGCCATCTATGTACGAGCACACCAGACGTTGAAGGAAGCCATCTATGTACGAGCACACCAGACGTTGAAGGAGGGTCTCCATCTATGTACGAGCACACCAGACGTTGAAGGAGGGTCTCCATCTATGTACAAGCACACCAGACGTTGAAGGAAGCCATCTATGTACGAGCACACCAGACGTTGAAGGAAGCCATCTATGTACTAACACACCAGACGTTAAAGGAAGCCATCTATGTACGAGCACACCAGACGTTAAAGGAAGCCATCTATGTACTAGCACACCAGACGTTGAAGGAAGCCATCTATGTACTAGCACACCAGACGTTGAAGGAAGCCATTGTGCTCTAGTGTTTGGCTGGTTTAAGGAACAGGAAAACAACAAAAGAAGACCAGTGTATTATAGAACAACCCTGCCCCCAACCCCGTCTAATAAAAAGCCACAACAAAACAGCAATGCATCAACAAAAAAACAAAAACTTTGATTTTTGAAAAACCCAAAGAGAATATCAAATAAAAAATGTACATAAATGAAAGGGTAAGAAAATACTACCACCACCACCACCACCACCACCACCACAACAACAACAACAACAACTAACAACAACAATCAACAACAACCAACAACAACAACAACAACAACAACAACAACAACAACCAACACTATTAAGCTTGTCTGAGCCAAAGCTGTATAATTGTTCCTTTTCCTTGCTTCTTCACGGAAGGTGGTGTGACACTAAACCTTACATAACATCATCAAACTTTGCCATGTGCCCCAGGGCAGTGCCACTGACTGTCATGTCCCCCAGGGCAGTGCCACTGACTGTCATGTCCCCCAGGGCAGTGCCACTGACTGTCATGTCCCCTAGGGCAGTGCCACTGACTGTCATGTCCCCCAGGGCAGTGGCACTGACTGAAGTGTCCCCCAGGGCAGTGCCACTGACTGCCATGTCCCCCAGGGCAGTGCCACTGACTGCCATGTCCCCCAGGGCTG
>NW_004798051.1:29178-30815 GCF_000002075.1 Aplysia californica | reverse complement strand
GATTTCCTGCTTTTTGCCCCCTCTGCTATATCGTCCGGTGGTGGTCTAGTTAAGCGCCCAAACATTTGATTCGGGGTTTTTTCCGGTTTTTTTGGTAAGGAGTTTTACGGCTCTCGCAACTGCATAATTTCATACGAGCGCGCTATTCGTTGTCTGTCTAAGTATTGTAAGCAGGGAGTGAGCCAATTAGTTCACTGACAGTTTCGTTTCTCGCCCTGTCTCTTGTGACTTACAACGCTTGGCAATCAGGTCCGTCTTCAAGTTTGTCCCGAGACAGAGGCGTTTTATACAACTGAGCGAGTCCGTTACAGAAAGTGGAGTGAGCTACCTCACACGGGGGGGGGGGGAGGGTACTTTCTCTCCAAGAGTCTGTTGTTGTTGTTGTTGTTTGCTTTTCAATAAGCAGTCAGCATGGGTATGACAAAAACCTCACAAAGTTTAGTGATTCAAGCTTATGTACACGTCACTGTTTGAAAAAAAAAAATAATTAAAAAAAAAACCAAGAACAACAGCAAAAAGAAAAAACCCGGAAAGAAAACAACAGGAACGAAAATCGAAAAAGGAAACCCCGAGAAAGATCACCTTTGCAAGGAAGGAGCCTTTCGCAGAATTTCGAAGAATTCATCTTGCAACAATTCAGAACCCAGGGAAATTGTCAAAAGAATTGAACTTGAACAACCGTAAGTTCATACACACACTAGGTAAATCTCCACCCGTTACAAGGGTACGAGTATGCAAATGAGGCTATATTCGCCTGTTCGTCTCTCCTCACCCCCAAGTGACGTCATAGTCTATGTAGCAGCCTCACGACGAGTGAGAATTTCCCTTACTGTGTGCACGGGGCATAATGCCACCGATGTAGTTTTAGCAAAGATAAAATACCCTACTGTTTTACTTGCACGTTCTCGGGTTGTGTGATGAAGAGGTGTCTGTCTATCCCCTTCTTGACATGGGGCGTCGCGGCGGTCTAAGTTTGGGACAAGTGTCTTCAACAAACTGGGTGAGGAGCCAGGGATAGGGCCGGTGGAGAGCACTGGAGTGTTTAGCTGCCTGAAACTGTTACCGCCTGCACAAGCTGCTAATTGGGCTACGGTGTCGGTCTGAACATATTCTAGTGGAAAGGCAAATCAGTTTTAATTTTACATGGGTGAAATTCTAATTTTTTACAGGGGGGAGGGGGAGGCTTTTCTATAATCTGGTTCACTTGTACTTTTCAGTGTCTGTTTCCTCAAGCTGTCCGTGCAACATAAAAACTTTCCAATCAATAAAGTTTGTAACGTCATGTTCTGAACAAAAACGGTGTGAAATTGCATACCTTTCAACACCTTTTGCAACACAGTAAGGTCATGAAAGAGGCCAGATCTCCGAATGTAATGTCCATCTCCGAAGGAACCGAGCGACATAGGAAAATACGCGTATGTGAAGTGCCTTTCCCAAAGACACAACGTCGGATAGAGCTGAATCTTGACCCCTGTGCCTGCAGTCTCAGGATGGCGGGTCCGGCAGCTCACCCACTAGATACATGACGTCATCATCAGCTTCTGGCGACCCTCACCGACGTCATGACCCCTTGTGGAGGAGGGGATTTTTTAAGGAAGGGGTGGGGGGAGCGAGGTTTGAGTTTGAGAGTAGGTGTT
>NW_004798051.1:26676-28034 GCF_000002075.1 Aplysia californica | reverse complement strand
CGTCACGGAGTGAGTTGTCAAGAGACTGCCTTACGTCACGGAGTGAGCTCTCAAGAGACTGCCTTACGTCACGGAGTGAGTTGCTCTTGTCAAGAGACTGCCTTACGTCACGGAGTGAGTTGTCAAGAGACTGCCTTACGTCACGGAGTGAGCTCTCAAGAGAGTGCACCTGCGTGTGTCTACCCTTGGCCAAGGACAGGAAGAAGCCGACACACAGGTCGTATGATAGAAAGGATCCTAGACAAAAGCCCTGGAGAAACATTCCCGTCAGTTTTTCCCGGGAAACGAACTCAAGGCCTCCTGGTCAAGAGACCATCATTTTAAATACTGCACCCAGCAGACCGTCTTGCACACTTTATAATTCCTTAAGTGTACCCAGAGAAGGACCGAGATTCAGTACAGTTTTACACCCCACTCAACAACTTTCAGTCAGAAAGGGCATTTCCTTCCCCTGATTGGCCACCAGATTGTGAACAAAAATATTTCAATAAAATGACAACACCTCTCCTCAAATATATACAAATTGAAATCAATAAAGAAAAGCTAAATAGGAGTAAAATTCATTCAGTGATTACCTTTCGAATTCACCCTCAAAACCTTTTGTTAGCCATGTCCCATTTCAACTTTTACGTAGCCGGGGCAAGGGTAGAGGTTGCGACAGAAAAAAACATTCAAACCATCTGTGAAATATAAAAGAAATATGTATCTACAATTTTTTCGTTTCGCATAAAAAGAGCGCCGCCCTCCCCCTTAACCCTCGAGTGTTTACACGAACCAGAGACTTTCCTCATGATCTCGTTATAACCCCAAAAGTCATTTGCATCCCAACTGCTAAAAACCAGAGCCCGGAGACTGTAAGGTATATCTCCTTCTCTACTCCGCTGTTTTGCTTAGACTCTGAAGACTCACTTCGCCAGAGCTCAAGAGAGAGGGGCGCTCAATATGGGCGGGGTAAGTTTTGTGTCAATTTGTCTTGCATATGTTCTGTGAAAAAGGAGGAGTTGTATCGAGGACGTTTTAGTTTCCGTACAAAGCCGCTTCACGCAGTAACGTTATAAGTTATAGCAAGCAGACTTCCCACTGAGAGAACGACATTGTCTAAATAATCTCTCTCACAATTGACCACAATTTAGTTTTCCTTAAAAAAAAAATATGTAATACACAAAATACTGCATTTTGACAAAGATATTTGGGTTTTTTCCTCTTGTGCTCCAAAGTGCATATTATCTTTTTTGTCTTGAGAATAAAAAATCTGTAGTATTTCGGTTAAATAACTAAAGATCACAAAATATTGCAAAAGAGACTTATCTTCGTAATTATAATTTTAGATCTCCGCAGATACACACACGAATCCCCCC
>NW_004798051.1:23335-25312 GCF_000002075.1 Aplysia californica | reverse complement strand
CCCTAGAAAAAGAACAACAACAAATAATTAAACAGGTAAACAAATAAACAAATACAAACAATAACGAAACAAAGAATAATCTCTATTTGAAACAATAATGTTATAACGAGTGACAAAACGATCCAGTTACCCTTTCTACAATGAGCTGGATAAATGTATAATATTATATATACATCATGTACATATAAATCCCGGCCCATGGACAGAACAACGATAGAGACACAACTGTCCCCCAGGCCCCATGAATCACAAATTATCCCCCCTTGTGTGTTTTGATGGCAGGCTGTGTGCAACAATATGCAAAGCTAAACTCAACAATCAGATGCACCGCTGCAGACGCGTGCGATCTCTTACTGCTATTACTCTAATGACAAATTTGAATAGACGGCTATAGAAATAAGATTAATGTATTTCCAACTCGTATGCTCAATTAGCATCACTAAGACATAATTATTCACCAGCTACGCGTTTTAAAAAAACAACCAACCAACACGTTATGATAGATATTGCGAAAAGGATTTACTAATCTTTGTGTCCTACTCTGCCCCACCCACGCTCGCTGTTCGGTGTCACTGACTCTTCATTGACGGCTATCCATGAGGAAATGTGTCACACGTACACACAAAGCTAGGCACGTGCTGATACGCTCACTCTGAGCACCCGTAGGGCCCTCATCAAACACAACAGACCTCTCGTTGCTTTACTTACACACTGTTCACTGGTTCAGTAGGATTTTCCTCTTTGTTTTACCAGGAAAATTTGTCAAGCTAATCCAGCTTGGTGGCAAAGCAGGTGTTTCTAGACAATGTCTGCGGGGAAAGGATCATTCATGAGGTGTTCATATCGCGTTTTAGAGCTAACGCTAGAAAAGTGGATCTATGCCGAACCCCCGTTTTAGCTCTCTGCTAAAATTGGAACAATAGGAGAGGGCTACATGTTGCATGCATACCATCTGCATATTTTACTTTTCTTTTCTGAGCCAGATTAAGGGTAAGCATAATGTTGGTGAGATTGCCACTCACAGCTAGCAATTGTTAAGTGATTTAGTTTTACAGTCCATTCTCATTCAGGGGTTATTATAATTCTTTTCTTTTTTCAATAAAAAAAAAAATTGTACCAGCGACTTAACTCAAGATGAGCTCATATGTAAAGCTTTAAATAAAACTTCACATATGAAAAAAAGACTGACAAACGGTTATATTTTGGCACAAGGGAAAAAACAGCGAAAACATTTTTTAAAAATCTACTAAAGCTATAGGATAACACGATAACAGTACAGCTGCTTTGACGTCGTGCATTTGCTCGGGTCACACGCACAGTTTCTCTCTTTTCATAGAGTGTAAGCTGGTTTTGACCGTTAAAAAATCATCCCTGTATCTAGATGAGAAAAACCCAGACTTTTTGAGGACCATTTTGTGCCATTGCTGTACTAAGTGACTAGCACCATCACCACAATCTACAAAGTGTTGACTTAATCAACACAATGACAGGTGTCTGTGGGGATAAATGATTACTCTACTACTATTACGACAACTACTGCTACTACTACACCCACTAATACTGTTGCTGCTACTACTGCTACTATTACTACTATCACCACCACCACCACCACTACCACTACCACTACCACACACACACACACACACACACACACACACACACACACACATACACACACACACACACACGTACTCTTAAACTTAAATACGCACACAGACACACACACACACAAACACACGTACACACAAACTTACACACACACACACACACACACACACTGACACGTAGCATACACATATCTACACATACAAACCCTCACACATGTTACACATGTGTAAAATATATAATATAGAAAGAGATTAAGAGAGAGAGAGAGAGAGAGAGAGAGAGAGAGAGAGAGAGAGAGAGGAGGGGGGTGGGCTTAGATAGATAGATAGATAGATAGATAGATAGATAGATAGATAGATAGATAGATAG
>NW_004798051.1:19056-20635 GCF_000002075.1 Aplysia californica | reverse complement strand
ACAACAACAACAACAACAACAACAACAACAACAAAAATAACAACAACATCAACGACAACAACAACAACAACAACAACAACAACAACAACAACAACACCACAACCACCACCAACAACAACAACAACGACAGAAGAAACAACAACAACGACAACAACAACGACAACAAAATCTGCGATGTACCTCGTCAGCGAAACGTGAAGCCCGATACGGCGAAAGAATTCTGTACCAGCCTTTTACTTTCTCGCGTCCCCACCTCCTTCCTTGATTCTTAAATACCGTCACAGCCGCGATCCTTTCTACTTTTTCCCCCTCAAATTATTCCCCCTTTTCCCCCTCCCTCGTCCGGGGAGCACAATTGGCGGCCGCCATTATATCGCTAACAGCGGAAAACCCCTTGACAAGACCACCCACTAGATGTATTGTTCCCCGTCTCTCTCGCCCTCTCTGGGGATGCATATAATTTTTGATTTAATAACCGAAAAGGGTCGGTTTTATGATCTGGTTAGTTAGGCGATCTGCCCTCAGTGGCGGCACGGGATGGGCCCAGGGTCTGTCTACCGGCGCAGAGACGTATCTCCCTACAGCCGATGCAATCTCACAGGTGGGTACGTTCAGGGTCGTTCTACTACACGAGACGTTACGTTTTGACGATAGGAGTTCTTCCACAACCGCAGAAAGCAGGAAATGTGGGAAAGGAAAAATTTGAATGCTTCGGAATTACAAAGAAGATCCATCCTCATCAACGCCTTTCACCACTGGCGGGGTATAGGCCACATACAAGCTCCTTCCATTTATCTCTGGCCTGGGCCATCCTTCCTAGCTCGTTATAAGTGAGCTTCATCTCTCTCATGTCCCTTTCCACGCATCTCCTCCATGTTTCCCGTGGCCTACCACTTTCTCGTCCTCCCTGTGGGTTCCTCAGAAGCGACTGTCTTGTGATGTTTCTTGACAAAGAAGATTGCTGCAGTTTAGAGCACACTGTTTGCTCTTCTTCAGGTGTCAGATCTGCGGTAGACACGGACGGTCATGATGCCCCATTCCTTCCAGTTGCCAGTTCTGATCAGCGTCATTTTTCTGACTGTATTGTTCAGACCAACTGTTCTTGTATGTCTACCTCAGCTCCTTATCCCCTCTGTCTCTAAACAGTAGCAATTTTTTCAAATCCATAAAAATATTGTTCAATTCATGTGGCCCAAAGACTCTCAATTGTCTTTTCCTAATGGTCCTGATTAGAGACCTTCCATATACTGCACCAAGACCTCTTGTTTATGCGAGTATTGTTGATAGGATCAATCGGTGTGTCTAGATGTTAGTTTTAGTAAGAGTTTTATAGCACTTGCAGCACAATACGGTCCTATAAGTGCCGAAGATTAGACGTGTTTCAAGAAAGTAAGTACACAAAGAAGGAGAAGAGATCAGGACGATAGATTTGATGTTTGATTGGAAAGAAGGAGCAAACCGCACCAGAGCACCCGCCAACGACTCACGTTTAGATTTTAGGATATTTGCGACTTGCAGTGGTAATGACAAATAGTTCACATTCTTGTTATCATTTTTAGCCGGGTCTCAATGATTGGGG
>NW_004798051.1:15252-16617 GCF_000002075.1 Aplysia californica | reverse complement strand
TAAGTTGTACCACGAATTTTTTACCGCAATATAATTAAATACCTATACCCGCTATAACTGCGGCAAGAAGGAGGAGATCCAAGCAATCTTTAAAAAAAAAAAGCAACAACAACAACAACAACAACAACAACAACAAACAAACAAATAAATAAAAGTTCAGGACTACTTGACTGAAGGATCGAACCAGACCATCCACATCACTGCCAGACAAGCAACCATGCAATATGATTTTTACTTATAACTTCCACAAAAACAAAAGAGGGAATCCTTTGACAGAATTGAGGGAGCTACATTCTGACCATCTTGACATCACTTGAACATGTGCTGTTTTGGGAGGCACTTTAAAAAAGAGGCAGACCTTCCTTGTTGATTAGCGACGCATTCTCTCCTGATGATCTCCACGCTAGAGTCCGGGGTACGGAGCTTTTCACTGTGAGCAGTGCACGGGGCTGTTCTAGACTACGTTGAAAAAGGAATTGGGGCGGGGCGGGGGGCAATTACTGCGAATTATGGGCGATTTCCAGGCAGAGAACCATGGATGCAGGGTGCATCGAAGTTGAACCAAATTGGACAAATTAATATTTATCCACAGAAAAGAGAAAGAGGCTAAAACAGCACCTGGACATGGTGCCTCAACGAATTGATTATTGATGGTCAAGGTCAAAGACTACGTTGCTAAGGCTTTTTCAATACTTTTTGAAAATGTACCTGCAACTGAAAAAGACAGACAACCTCATGAGTTCTATGAAATACCCAAATACGTGTTTGTGATCTCTGTGCGATGGTTGGGAACATGCCTCAAAATAATATGGTGATTTGGTCTCCTGGAGATCAGAAATACATTTATGTATGTGCGGTGGAATCAGGCGCCCGTCAGTTTTTGGACCTGTAGAGTTATTGGTATCAATTTAGAGCTCGTTCGTTTGTCTATATCCTTCAATGGCAAAAAACTACCCATGTATCTTGGATAGGAATCTAGATATTTGTGATCGAAGGAGGTTAAGATTAGTCTGGTTTCAGAGGTAAAAATTAACGACAAAAATTGCCGCCAAATTTTGGTTGCTTCCTTAGCTTGGGAGTCCTTGTAAACTGAACATAATATCTATTTTTTATAACTTTAAATGACGGGGTTTTTCTATAAGAACCACACCGGAATGTGTTTTTAAATGGACATAAAAGGCAATGAGCCGGGGAAAAAAACCCCCAACAAAGTTGCCATACGGAAGGGACAATGCGAGTTCCTTCGATTTCCCTATTTTGCCGAGCACCTGGTTTCACCATGATGTCTCGCATATTGTGTGTCCGATCTACTTACTTACTTTTACTTGTTCATCCTCTGTTGCCGTTAAGCGTCGAGGGGAGATG
>NW_004798051.1:11025-12879 GCF_000002075.1 Aplysia californica | reverse complement strand
GGGTGGGGGGGTCCTTTCTACCCTCGGCCCTCGCGACACCTCGTAGATCTGTGACTCTGATAGCCGGAGCGAACCATGAGATGAGAGGGCCAGGGGAGGCGAGAAGTAGGAACAACTGGCGGACATTATTTCCATCCCGGGTTTTGTGGAGGCGGATAGGCAAAGGCTAGATCTGTACATGATGCCTGGCTCTGGCACGGCTCGGCTGAGGTAAACGGATCAACTACACTGTGTACTCTGACAAAACCACTCTTTCTTTTTCATTGCAGTTTTGAGAAATCAACGATTTTCGTTTTTCTTATAATATACTCTTCAAAAAAAGAAAACCGACACTCACTTTTAAAACTGAATGAATTAATATAGCGAACTTAATAAATAGCGCAAAATGAGGCAAAGTTCTAGCACATGATAACTACATTGTCATGTATACACACGTTCAAAACGTTAGCCCCGGTGAACAAACCGAATGTCCCGCACAAGCTTGTCAACAGAACGGGGTACAGGAAATGTCAGTACCTGGTGTGAGCAGCATTTTCTTTGATCACTGCTCGGTATCAGGAACTCATGGAAGCAATCAAGTTTGCAATAACATGTTGCGGGATGGTCTGCCTCTGATGCTGGAGTGCCACGAGGAGCTCTGGAAGTGTCTGAGGGGGCGGGTTCCTCTGCCACACCCGTCTATCCAACTCGTCCCCGAAGTGTTCGATTGGAGACAAATGTGGTGAAGGGGCAGGCCATGGTAGAGTAGAAATGTTTTTGGCACTCAGGAAGTCTCCACATACCCGTGCAATTTGCGGACGATCGTTGTCCTTCTGCAAAACGTCGCCATTGGCGTTCAGGTATACATGGAACAACATGAGGCTGCAGGATATATTCCCTGTACCTGTCACATGTCTCTCTGTGCTGACACCACTGGAGACGTCAGGATCTCCTCCCTGTACCTGCCACCTGTCTCTCTGTGCTGGCACCACTGGAGACGTTCTGTCATGTGGTGTGTGGTCAACACTTCACGTCCAACAGGTCTTCGAACAAAGAGTCCTGCCTCTCTGAGACGGTTGCCGACTGTCTGGTCAGAAGTTCTTCCCTGTCCAGGGATCTGAGCAGTTGTAGACGTAGCTGTTGTGGTTCGATCTCGAAGGTGGCGCACACAGATATAACGATCCTGGGCCGCAGTAGTGACCCTGGGTCGACCTGACCTAGGCCTGTCAATATCCCTTTGAATGTTGTTGTATCGTGTCCATAACGCAGCAATGGTCTGTCTAGACGAGCCAAAGTGCCTGTCAGTTACCCCTACTTTCAATCGTTCGATTTCATTATTGCGTTCAGCATCAGTCAACCTTGGCATTTTTTCAGGGGTTTTTTTTTACGGTTGTGTTACATGGACTGTGAGAACCGTCGATGTTGTGGCTTTTTGTGCGGCAGTGAGAGAGGTTACAGAATGCTGGGTTACAGTTCCCTACTGTGCATGCGAGAGTGGTCAAGGCCGCCATAATGGACTAGGTAAAAACTCGCCAATATGGACGTTTTGATGTGCACTGCTCGTGAGTATTGCTGTTTTAGCGACAACACGTGATCCTTTACAAAACTGTGTCCCTAATATTTGAAATTTTATTTTGCGTTTCCTAATATTCAGAATTTACCAAGTGTCAAGTTTCTTTTCTTTTTTTTGAGAGGGTGTATCTGTTGAGCTCGGGGAATGACATTTCTGTTCAGGGTGTGAGATCAACTGTTGATGTACTTGGCACTATAGGTTAAATGGTATAAGAACACCGAAAAAGCAGATTTCTCGACATTATTGGGAATAAGAAAAAGTCGTTTTGTCAGCGTTCGACAGTACAACTCTCCGTTGTGCAG
>NW_004798051.1:9407-10507 GCF_000002075.1 Aplysia californica | reverse complement strand
CACACACACACACACACACACACACTGTTTAGCTTCTAAATTGTATTGATTTTTATTTTGTTTATTTGGTTTGGTCACAGCCAAGAATTACAGGTGAACCTGCCTTGACGGCCACCTGTATAAAACAGCCGCCTGTACAAACGGCCAATTTCCACCACCCCTCCCCCCTAGCGTTTTTTCTTAAAAAAACTTAACTTTGTAAAACGGTCACCTGTCCAATACGGCCGCGGCCACCTTATTTTATCAACCCACGGTCAAATGTACCTGCTTCAGACGGCCAGGCGTGGTCACTCATCACCCGACGCTTTGTCAAAAATTTTGAACCGGCCCCTGATGCTGTGGACGGGCCGTCATAATTCATTCACCTGTCGTTATTGTTAGTCCCTCCTATGACTGTTTACCCCAGTTGACCAATGGGTACGCTTAACAATAAATTTTCAACTGCTGGTGAGAGAAGCGTGTGATCCGTTATAATCTATAAGCCCCGCCCACAACTCATGCACAAATCGTGTGTGAGGTGACTGGTCACTGTTTTGTTTACCTAATCTGTAACAAAGTAACAATGGACGTTGACGTGAACTTGTGACAGAAGCGTCGCTCGTTCTCCGAGTGGTGGCGACCCGTGTGTTGGTTTTATCATGGCTTATATAAATATTTCGTTTAATTTACCCTTGCACAAAATCAGCTACAAAAAGAAAGCTAACCAAAAAAACACAAAAAAACAACAACAACAACAACAACAACAACAAAACCCTTCTTACACCACCCCCCACCCCCCTTTTCTTTTTCAAAAGATACAAAACCCCTTTTGAATTCGGCTTACAGCATTCCGAGGTCTGAGATCAGCCCCAGTTTGGTCCCCAGAAGGGAATGCTTTGTTGTCTTTTTCTTTTTTTCTTTTTTTGTCCCATGTCCCGATTTTGGGGCATATATTTGTAGGTTAAGAAAAAATGTATTGACACGGTGCAAATAAGTTTTTCTAGAAAAACGAAACAAGAAAAAGGGGAAATATTTAGTCGGTGATGATGATGATGATGGTGATGACCCTCATCATCATCATCATCATCATCATCATCATCATCATCATCATCATCATCATC
>NW_004798051.1:7000-8338 GCF_000002075.1 Aplysia californica | reverse complement strand
TAGTGTAATCTTTCAATATGGCTGCACTGTCCATTTTTGTAAGAGACACCAAATAATAATTGAAACCGGCCTAGCCCCTCTCTGAGAATGTGGGCGAGGCTTAAGTTTCAGCTCCATACAAGGGGCGTACGACCAATTGATGGGATGGAAAGGGGGGGGGAGGGAGGGGGGAGTTTTAGTTGCTGTTGTTTGGGGTTTTGTTGTTGTTAGGTTTGTTTGTTTTTTGTAGGAGGTTTATTGCTGGCTGTTTTGTTTTTGTTTGGTTGGTTTTTTGTCGTCTTTTAAAACGTTCCCACACATCATAGACGTCGGTGTTTTGTTTTTTGTCGTCTTTTAAAACGTTCCCACACACCATAGACGTCGGTGTTTTGTTTTGGGGGGTTTCTTGTTGTAGGGTTGGTAGTTGATTTTTTAATTTTTTTATTATTTTTTATATTTTTTTTTTGGGGGGGGGCTGTTTTTTTGTTGTTGCTGTTGTCGTCTTTTCAATCGCATTCTTGCTTTGTTGTTAAAATCGAGGCTTGAGGCGACCCGCTTAACAGCTATGAAATTCTGTTCCGTTGGGGAAAAAAGTGTTTAAGGTCTTGTGAATACCATTAAGGAGAAGTTGAGGGAGGGAGCGAGGGGGAGGGAGGGGAGGGAGGCGCTTCCTCTAATACTTTAAGACCCATGGACGGAGCTTGTGGAAAAAAGGAGAGAGAGAAAGGGAAAAAAACATTTGGTAACTATCGTGGGGAAATCAGGCGCTCGTCAAAATATTGGAATCACTGAAACTGGCATTTTCCCGCTTGTTGGAATTTTTGTTTTGTCTTAGCACCTTTTATGACAATTGAAAACACATTTCTGGGTGGATTTGTACTGGAAAACGCTGAAGCTCCAAAAAAAGTTTAAATTTGCAGT
The DNA here is from genome assembly GCF_000002075.1 of Aplysia californica. Taxonomy (NCBI): domain Eukaryota; kingdom Metazoa; phylum Mollusca; class Gastropoda; order Aplysiida; family Aplysiidae; genus Aplysia; species Aplysia californica. The sequence continues at coordinate 7,438 of NW_004798051.1, read as the reverse complement.
CTCCGGATACGTAAACGATGCAAAACTTGACGGTCATTTTGTTCCAAACTTTGCCTCTGAAATCTTGCCACCCGACCTCCTTAACTTGCACATATCTCGACATCTATTCAAGAAAGATGATCTTTTCAAAAAACCCAAAAACAAGACAAATTTAACCAGCTTTCAGATGAAACAACAACTTAAACAAACCAAAAAATTGACGAGCGCCTGATTACACGGTGTGGTGCCACAAGTTTTCAGGTCTGGAGACAGCGCCCCCTGCTGCCAGTCGCCTACTGCAGGATCATTTGTTGTGCTCCTGAACAAAGCGCCCCACACATCATCAACGTCAGCCCTTAATGCGTCACCGGGCGCCTACAGGTTCTGGGGGAGCCTTTTATGTGCCAACACCGTAAACGTCACTCTGATGGCTTCTGTTGGGGCTGGGCTCTTCTCTAG
>NW_004798051.1:5483-6900 GCF_000002075.1 Aplysia californica | reverse complement strand
TGTATACAAACATTTTTAAAAGTAAAATCCACAGAAGAAATGTTTTTAAATAGACCTTAAGGCTGTTGGGTCCAAAACCAAACATTCTTTTTTGTTTTTGTAAAGTGTTTTACGGCGCTCGCAACTGCATAGGTCATATGAGCGCGCGGGACACTCTTAATATTTTCAGTTGGTAGGAAATTTTGAATTTTGAACAAACATTCGATAAAAATGGCAAAACGGAATGAAAAACTGTCCGTGTCTTAAATTGTATTATTTTGACGAGCGCCTGATTTCACCACGATGCCTCACCTATAATACCCCCATGTGTTGTCAATATTCCTGTGTGTGTACTGTAGTGCTGGGCGGCTAGGTTCCCGATTATTGAAAGCTAGGAATCGTAGGACTCGACTCCGATTCCAATTCCTTACTTTCTAATGATGTGATTCCCTCCGGTGGTTACCTGGTTGGCTCCGAACTTCATCAGGATTTAGGATAACCTTGATTTCGGAACACTCCGAAGCATCAACTTTTACTTTTCAAAGATACATTCTTTTAAAAAAGAAGATTTTAATGATTAAAGTAACTGGTGACCGTTGGGTTTCGTCAAAGGGAACTTTTCTTCCCTTGCAATAGTCGTGGGAATCGATTACGGAATTGATTCTTCGCCCAGCTCTAGTGTACTGTAAACACTCGTACATTTTTCATGACTGCGTTGAGAGATTGACTTAGTTTTAGGAGAGCTTTTACGGTGCTCGCAACAACTGCATAAGGTCATATGAGCGCCAAGGGGTGGATGTCAACTGTCAACAGAGAAGTCCTAACAGGGAATCAGGCTTACTCTGCTCACCTCTCTAGCTTCAACAGCACAAAGTCTGCTTCGACTATCAAGGCACCCCGGAAATAGCGAGTCACAAGACAGTGACAAACATACGAGAGAAGTAGAGGGGGAAATGACGATAGTAAGGACAAAAGGATGAAGAAAGAAAACGTGATTAACTTCTTTGTTTTTATGTTTTAGTAGAGGTTTTACGGCGCTCGCAACTGCACTCACAAGGTCATATGAGCGCCAGAAAATTTCAGGTTTTACAAGAGAGTAACAAACATAAAAAAAGAAGGAGGGGAGATAAGGATGATAGATGTTTGACAGGAAAGAAGAAGCAAACCACACCAGAGCACCCGCCAACCACCCACGATTAACTTCTGTGTGACGGCGTTTATTGCTCTCTGAAATAATGGAGCAAGGTGGGGAATGTAAGACGGGCTGGATATTGGCACTTTTTTTTACTATAAGCGGGTGGTTGGCAGGTGCTCCGGTGTGGTTTTCCCCTTCTTTCCTATCAAACATCTATCGTCCTTATCTCTCCTCCTTCTTTTTGTGTTTGTTATACTCTTGGAACACCTCTAATCTTCGGTTCTCATGACATTGGGATGAAAG
>NW_004798051.1:3775-5312 GCF_000002075.1 Aplysia californica | reverse complement strand
TCGCCACTTGACGTCACCACACACCTCCGTGACGTCAGACCTCCTCCCGCCAAGAACCACGGACAACTTGTGGCCCGTCACACATCCCAGAAACACAACTCTGGACAAAGAACCCTGTCCTTCATTCACACATCCGAGACAAGCCTCAAAGACACCCACATAAGTTCTGACGGAAAACGTTTATGATCAATCAACCCTGGGAACTGGCCACATTTGATTAGTTAGCTTTGCGGTTCATTACGTTTGGCACCTCACTAAGACAGCAGTTGTTGTATGTGGCGGATTTCTTATCTTGACTGGCAACGACTGCATTATGTACTTTTTGTGAAGTACTGCGACAGGACTCGGCCGTTATGAAGCACCCCCCCCCCCCACACACACACACCAGGGCAGTGCTACAACTGAAGTGTCTGAAGATGGTTTTCAGATTTCCTTCAAAACGTTTAGTTTAGTTTTAGTAAATGTTTTACGGCGCTCGTAACTGCGTAAGGTCATATGAGCGCCATTGGGTGGATTGATGTCGACAGAGAAGTCTAAAAGATGAATCAGGCTTACTCTGCTCACCTCTCTAGCCTCAACAGCACAAAGTCTGCTTCGACTATCAAGGCACCCTGGAAATAGCAGTTCACAAGAGAGTGACAAACGTACGAAAGACGTAGAGGAAAAATGACGATAGTAAGGATGAGTAAAGAAAAAGTAGCAGTTGCCCATATGTTGTTCCGGCACTGTATGGGCATAGCATTGATGAATCAATCAGCCCATTAACAATTCTACTGTGTATAAGAACACGTTAACCACTTCACTGCCGGACCCGAGAATTGAGCTATGGCGCAGGTCTAAGAAGAAAAGCACATTCCTGTATTTCACAAATCCCAGTTTATTGGAGATAAGAATTTCTTGAAGGCGACTTTTGTCTTTGAAGTAAGTGGTTTAGTCACGTCGTTGTCCCTGTCAGCCGCCGACGCTATCGACCCAACAGTGTTAGCGACAGAGAGCTCATCTCGTCCAGACCTTTGTGTTTACAAAACTCTGTCCCTCTCTTCACACTTTGAAAATCATTTGTTCAAAATTTTCTCACAGCCACTCGAACTTGGTGGATTAGATGAAGAAAAACGAATGACCTACTTTTGGAGATTAAAATAAGAGCATCTAGACATGCAGAAATAAGACCAGTCAGTGAAAAATAACCAGAGCATTACATAGTATTGGAAAGATGGTTTTTTATCAAAATTCGCCTATGATTAATAATATAGTGTAAAGCGCATAGAGCCTGCTGCTGAGCTGGGATATGCGCTATACAAATGCTATCTATTATTATTATTATCATTATTACATTGCAAAGTAATGTCTACTGGAATTAAGCTCATGGGATTTGGCATGGCGTATGCAAATGTACAAGACCCATAACGTTAACTATTTGTTCTCATTTTTTAGGTGAAAGTATATTATATAATTACATTCGTGTCCCTGCAACTGCATACTTTATATTGTCAACTTCTGAGGCACAGCAGTGGAACCCCTAACCCCTAACCCCTAA
>NW_004798051.1:0-3675 GCF_000002075.1 Aplysia californica | reverse complement strand
CCCCCTCTCTCTCTCTCCCAACGTCTGTTTGATGGGACGTCGTTTCCCTCACGGACCAATTTGACAGGCAAAGTCGAAGCAGCTGGCCTCCTAAATGGTCTAAGTTTTGTCGAAGGGAACGTATCAAGACAACTCAGTCCGATGAATGCGATGGTCAGTGTGCACTCATGGGTATTAGAATAGATAATTGCGTATGTGGCCTAGTGGTTAGGCTCTCGGACTCGCACGTGGGTTCGAATCCCGCCAGGGCCCCGACGTTGTGTCCTTGAGAAAGGCACTTTGCACGAATTTTCCTCACTTCACCATGCTTCACCATGGTGGGAATGGGTACCCGGCTGCAGACAGCGAAAGATCTTGTCAGTTTGTTAGTGTTTGGGCGCTTAATCAGCTGCTTGCACTGTATGCTTCCCGGGAAGCTGGGAATGTTTCGGAGTATTCTATGGTCTGCTGGGGTAACAATATATTGTAAAGTGCATAGAGCTTGCTTTTGAGTGGGGACATGCGCTATACAAATGCTATTTATTATTATTTATAATTATTATGACATGGTGGAATCAGGCGCTCGTCAATTTCTGGGCATGGGGTTATTTGTATCATCTTATTATAGCCTCTTCACTTGTCTTGCTTTTGAAGAAAAACAAAAACCCATCTGTCTAAAATAGAAGTCGAGATATTTGGGATCGGAGCTAGTGCGGTTGCCTGGTTTTAGACGTAAAATTAGCAAGAAAATGGCCGCCAAAGTATGCCGACTGCGTTACCTAGAGAGTCCTTGGAAGATGAAAATTTGTATTTGTTGTTTTCCAGTAAAATCCAAATAGAAATATATGTTTGTAAAGGACCTAAATGTTGCTCTATCATTTTTTTTAATCGAAAAAAGTTTCCAAACCAGTGGGAAAATACCGGTTTCTTTGATTTCATTATTTTGACAAGCGCCTGATTTCACCACGATGCCTCACAATTACTATACCGTGTAACAGCTTCTGTTGTGTAATGGTTAGGCTCTTCGATACAGGAGTCGTAAGTTATGACTCATCATCATCCAGTGCCAGATCTGCGACAGACATCGGCGTTGGTGGTTGGCGGGTGCTCTGGTGTGGTATGCTCCTTCTTTCCTATCAAACATTTATCGTCCATATCTCCCCTTTTTCTTTTTTATGTTTGTTACTCTCTTTCAACATCTCTTATTTTCTGGCGCTCTTATGACCTTATGCTGTTGCGAGTGCCGTAAAACCTCTACTAAAACAAAAAGACATAGGCGATCATAGTTCTCTATTCATTCCTTTGCTCAGATGCTCTTAAGTAAGTTATAAGGGAGGGGTTAAGAAGGGTATGGGTGAGGGGTTTAAGGGGAGGGATGTTGGGTGAGGGATTTGACGTTGAGCAGAGTATGGGGGAGAGATGGTGGGACGGATTTGGGGTTGGGTATAGGGTATGGGTATGGTTTTTTAGTTTTAGTAGAGGTTTTACGGTGCGTGCAACTGCATAAGGTCATATGAGCGCTAGAAGATTAGAGGTGTTACCAGAGAGTAACAAGCATAAAAAAGAAGGAGGGGAGATAAAGACGATAGACGTTTGATAGGAAAGAAGAAGCAAACCACACCAGAGCACCCGTCAACCACCTACTGTGTGATCATGGTTCTCTATTCATCCTTTTCTCGGATGCTCATAAAAAAGGGTAATGTATAAGGGAGGGGTTAAGAAGGGTATGGGTGAGGGGTTTAAGGGAAGGGATGTAGGATGAGGGATTTGGGGTTGAGCAGAGTATGGGGGAGAGATGGTGGGACGGATTTGAGGTTGGGTATAGGGTATAAGGTATGGGTATGGTTTTTTTAGTTTTAGTAGAGGTTTTACGGCGCTCGCAACTGCATAAGGTCATATGAGCGCCCGAAGATTAGAGGTGTTACAAGAGAGTAACAAACATAAAAAGGAAGAAGGTGAGATAAGGATGATAGATGTTTGATAGGAAAGAAGTAACAAACCACACCAGAGCACCCGCCAACCACCTACTATGTGATCATGGTTCTCTATTCATCCTTTTCTCGGATGCTCTTAAAAAGGGTAATGCATAAGGGAGGGGTTAAGAAGGGTATGGATGAGGGGTTTAAGAGAAGGGATGTTGGGTGAGGGATTTGGGGTTGAGCGAGTGTGGGGGAGGGATGAGAGGTATGATGGGAGAGATTTGTGGTTGGGTTTGGGTATAGGGTATAGGTATGGGTGGGGGGAGCGGTTAGTGTACGGGGGGGGGGGGGGGGGGGAGTTTTGAAGCAGGATAATGTGAAGGGTTTATTTTTTCGGGGTAAGGATTATATCACCATCTTCTCCCATTTCCCGGGCCTTCCATAGACACAAAAGGACATCAAGCCTTATTATAGAACAGGGTGCTTTTTAATAAATATGTATGAAACATAGGAATTCGCTTCTACTTTTAGCTCAACAAGACAGCCCGAGACAGTCTCGAGCCGGGCAGTGATCGGGTTGTTGTTTTTGTTTTTTTAATCCACCAGGATAACAGAAAACAAAACCTGTCGAGGAATTTTTGTCCATGGTGAATCGAACATTTACAGCTTTAAAATCAAAGGACAGGTGTGGAGAAGAAAACAAGTTTTAAAAGTATGGTTGTTTTTGTTTTAATAGAGGGTTTACGGCGCTCGCAACTGCATAAGGTCATATGAGCGCCAGAAGATTAGAGGTGTTACAAGGGAGTAACAAACACAAAAAAACTGTCCCCGTCGTTTTAAGCAAGAAAAGTTCAGAAATTATGCAAACTGAGTCCAATAATGAGAAATTATGCGATTCTGTTAATTTTAACAAAGAATGATTAAGGAAAATAATCATAAATAATGCAAAAAAGGATCAAATTTTGCTAAATTATGCGGGGTGCATAAAACCACAGGGACAGAAAAAAGAAGGATGGGGGATAAAGTAGGGGATAAAAAGGTCCACGATTGGTTCCCCAGAGTGTGAGCCTGGTTTCTACGGACAGTTCTGCCGGTCCGAGTGCGGCCATTGCTCTGACGTCAGCCCTGTGTGCTCCGCGGAGTACGGGCGGTGTCTGGCTGGTTGTAAGCCGGGCTACCAGATGCCCTACTGCAAGATCCGTGAGTAGATGTGTGTGTGTGTGTGTGTGTGCGTGTGTGTGCGTGCGTCTGTGAGTATGTGTTTTTGTGTATTTTGTTTTTGTTTTTTAGTTTAAGTGTTTTACGGCACTTGCAACACAATAAGGTCATATAAGTGCCGAAGATTAGAGGGGTTACAAGAGAGTAACAAACATAAAGAAGAATGAGGGGAGATAAGGGTGATAGATGTTTGACAGGAAAGAAGAAGCACACCACACCAGAGCACCCGCCAGCCACCCTTTTTGTTGTTGTTGTTGTTTGTTTGTTTTTGTTTGTTACATTGTGATAATGGTTTCCAAGAGGACCTCCTGTCTAAGATGACCACTTTTATTCTTGTTTTGTTTTGTAAAGTGTTTTACGGCGCTCGCAACTGCAGAAGGTCATATGAGCCGCGGGACACACCAGGTAGGAAATTTTGAATTTTGCCCGGGTGGCGGCCGAAGCCTACTCTTATCGATTTTAGACCACCAAGGGATCTTTGACGTGCGCAACTTGCACACGGGCCCTCCGAGATTTTTCGCCCTTGTCCGAGAAGGCTAGGTGTTGATCTTTCCTACCA
>NW_004798050.1:350480-351925 GCF_000002075.1 Aplysia californica | reverse complement strand
TCTCTCTCTCTCTCTCTCTCACACACACACACACACTCAGATGCGCGCGCGCCGCAAACAGACTAGGCAATTGGCTGGTTGGGATAGTTACGTCGCCATTATAGCTTGATGTTTGAGTGCAAGATAAATTATTTTCTTGCACACTTTACGTGATTGCTCCATTATGTATTCCCGTTTTGCGAGACAAACGAATTTGGCCACAGAACGCTTCATGAATCTGTTTTAAATGAACACGTCCAGTACTCATATTTGAACGTCTTAGAGAACAAATAGTAGGCCTAAACTTTAGCAGCGCATGTCTGTCTAATATCTTTATTCACGTGCATGAATGAATATAAAAGTATAAAATGTAGTTTATCTCCATTTGCTTTCGTACCTCACACTTTGCAATTATTACTCTCTTATCTTGATTGTCTTGTTATTCCACCGATACCCACCACTAAACTTTAGAGCTGGCTTATTCGAATCTAAATGTTGTAGTGGTGCAATCTAGATATGTATTATGTTCCCTCTATTATATTGTTCTGGAACTAGTGGAACTAGTGTCTTAAACTAGAGCGAGCCTCCACAAACGATGTCCCGTTGATCAAAGCCATGTCCTAAAAGTCGCTTTCTTTTTATCATAAACTGTTTTTAATTTCGGCCTCCTCATGTTATCTTTCTTTTTCATGGATATCGGGGAAAAACAACAAACAATCAAACAAACAAACAAGCAAGCCAACAAACAAATAAACATACCACCAAGCAATATCTGACATGATACATTTTGGGCATTGCTTACTCATTTAATTTCTTTGTGTGCAGTTTTATTTTTCAGACAATGTTTTGGAAGTCTGTATTTATTCATTTCCATTACTTTCAACCAGTTTCCATCCACTATTTGTAGTGTCGCTACCACGCTAAACGCCTTCCCCATCCGCCCACGCACATTTTTCACCCGCACGTGTTATATACGTACATGTACTTGCAAAACAGTTTGCAGGCTTGTAGTTTTTCTTGTTGAAAGTTCGTCTATGTTTTTCTCATTTCCCCTACTTATGCCGCATAAATGAGCAGCGGTGGAGTGTTTGTTTCCATGTTCTGGAAAAAGACTTTTGAGGGTAATGGCCTTTCTTGTCGAAGTTTGTTCCAAATTGAAAAGAGAATTTATTCTGCCCCCTATGGCAGATGGCGTCATTGAGTGCTGGTCTCAGTTTGGTGTCTATAATGTTCTTGTTCTATAATGTATACTTGTGCTCGTTACTGTGCTGCTGGTGATTGATATGCTTTGATTTTCATGCGTCTGCTCTTTAAAAATAGCTTCTTTGATTAAACATCAGGTGTTGAGAGAAAGAGAGAGAGAGAGAGAGAGAGAGAGAGAGAGGGAGAGAGACAGAGAGGGAGAGACAGAGAGGGAGAGACAGAGAGAGAGAGAGAGAGAGGGGTGGGAGAGGGGAGGAAAGAGT
>NW_004798050.1:348062-349287 GCF_000002075.1 Aplysia californica | reverse complement strand
TATTATTAATAATATTTATTAAAGACACTGATCCGTCCTGATAGGAAAGATATAAGCTCGCCTCTGAACTGATCTATATTATGTCAGTGGGAATGTAAAAACTCTTTTTCTTTTAAGCTATGAAAAAAGAATCTTTCGGTGACAAATCTGCCTTTTCAAAAATATTGTTTTCGTGACATTGCAATCTGAGGTCGTCACCACTTCATAACCAGCGTCTGTGCATGTGATGTAGTGTTAAGCAATTATCTGTTACACGCAGGAGACCCGAGTTCGATTCCCAAGTGAGGAGAATCTGTTTTGTAAAATATCCAAGACTTGTACACTCTGACGCTATTCCGGTTCACAATAATAAATGGAATAATTTACCTCTATTTGGAAATGAAGGACAAGGAGGGAAAGGTTGAGCCGCGCACACGACTATAGCGAGCCTGGTGGTGTTTGGCCCTTCATTTACAGCCCTCATAGTGCTTACGAGCTTAGTGAAGCTTTTGTAGAGAACAAAGAGCGGAGGCCATAACAGTGCATGGGCTAGGATATTTGAATTCAAGTAGATCTATGTGTAGATTAGTCTCTTAAATTGGATGAAATAAGGAAATTGCAGACCGGCGTCTGTGGAGATACGGTTACGCGCTGTGGGTGGGTTTCCACCTACCCCCAGCTTCAATAGCAGTTACTCCAATATAGCAACAGTGGGGAGGTTGGCGGGTGCTCTAGTGTGATTTGTTCCTCCTTTCCTGCCAAACGTCAATCATCCTAGCCTCTCTTCATTTTGTGTTTGTTACTTTCTTGTAACACCTCTAATCGTCGGCACTTGTATGACCTAATTGTGTTGCAAGTGCCGTGAAACTCTTACTGAAACTAAAACTAAAAAGCAAGTGGCTGCTTCTTCTCAGACCAAGCAAAGGGCTCAGAACGTTCTCATCAATACATGTATTACAACTGGGTTTATTTTATTTTATTTTTTAAAACAACATTTTCCGCTCTTCTGTTCTTCTTTCCGAGTTCCGTGCAAGACGTTATCACAGAAATGGGATAATGAATGAGCGCGCGTAAAACGAAGCTGGAATGATGTTGTCAGATTGATTACACGGCCTGCAACCAATCTTCTTTCTCGTGAAGATATGTCCTTTTAATCCTCTTAACCGAATTAGTTGAATCCTGTCTTCCTCTGTCAGTCTCTCTTTCTTTCTCTCTCTCTCTCTCTCTCTCTCTCTCTCTCTCTCTC
>NW_004798050.1:344260-345229 GCF_000002075.1 Aplysia californica | reverse complement strand
CTGTCTATAAAACTAAATTATTCACCGATAACGTATTGCCCACGAAGAAGAAGAAAGAGGAGGAGGGGGAGTCTCAAGACAATACACTTGGTGAAGATTTTTTTTTAATGAGCCAGAAAAACAAAGTAAAAAAAAGAAAGAAGCAGCTGTGCATCATAATGAGCTGTAGAAGTTCAGAAACAAGTACACGATACTCCGTAGCGTGCGCAGTGTGCGGTTGTTGGGTGCTCTGGTTTGGTTTGCTCCTTCTTTCTTATCAAACATCTATCGACCTTATCTTTCGTCCTTCCTTTTTGTGTTTGTTATTCGCTTGTAACACCTCTAATCTTTGGCACATAATTATATTACCTTATTGTGTTGCAAGTGCTGTAAAACTCTTTCTAAAACTAAAAGAGATGATAAAGAATATAGCAGTGGGTGGTTGACGGGTGCTCTGGTGTGGTTTGCTCCTGCTTTCCTATCAAACATCTATCGTCTTTATATCCCCTCCTTCTTTTTTGTGTTTGTTACTCCCTTGTAACACCTCTAATCTTTGGCACATAATTATATTACCTTATTGTGTTTGCAAGTGCTATAAAACTCTTTCTAAAACTAAAGGAGATGGGAAAGAAAATAGCACGGAAAAAAGAAGCAGCCGCTGTGCAACAGTAGGAGAAATTCAGAAGCAAGTACATGGTACTCCGAAGTGCGCTCTTTGGGACGTTTCCCTCTGGGAATGACAGGGTACTGGGTACTGGGCTTTGTGTCGTGTTGTCCATCAGCCGGCTCTCTTGAGGCCTCTGCGTTTTTAGATCCGGATATTATTATAATGCACGGCTGTATTCCGATGCTTCTGATCGCTGGGCGTCCCTGGGACAGGGAATAGAATCAATGTTGTGCAGTCCTGTAATTCTCTGGTCGTCTAGGCATGGTTTTTCAGGCTTTTTACATGCTCCGACGACCACAGAAGTGCCTCGGGACCGGTTGCGA
>NW_004798050.1:341586-342778 GCF_000002075.1 Aplysia californica | reverse complement strand
CTCTCTCTCTCTCCCTCTCTCTCTCTCTCTCCCTCTGTCTCTCTCTCTCTCTTTCTTTATCGTTCTCTCTCTCTCTCTTTACACCCTCACTCACTCATTCACTGGTACACTCGCTCACAGCACAATTATGCACTCTCTTGCTCACCACTCTCTCACGAACTCAGGTGCCCTATCTCTCTCTCACACACACGCATCGACTGAGCTGCACGCAAGCAAATACTTGATATGTATACGCCCAAAAAAACCAAAGCCCTCGCTATTTCATTCATTCGGATATTTAAAAAAACCTGTTTGCCTGTAATTATATTGCTTTTCTTTTCGTTCGTCGTTTACCACCATAGACCTACCTCACACGCCCCCCAAGCTGGGACTATAAAAATAACATGTGTATGTTCAAAGCCATGGAACCTTATATCTGACTTTATTCCGATTTCTGAATCGCATAATTTACCCCAACCGTGCACAAAGGGTACTTGCCACAAGTGCTGGGCGTCCAGGTTCCCGATTCTTGAAAGCTAGAATTCGTAGGAATCGACTCCGAACCCAATTACTTTCTAATAATGTGATTTCTTCTCGGTGGTTACCTGATTGGCTCCGAACACCTTCAGATTTAGAATAACTTTGATTTCGGAACACCACTAAGCATCAACTTTTATTTTTCAAAAATAAGTTTGAAAAAAAGAAGATTTTAAAGATTAAAGTAACTGGTAACTGTTGGTTTACCTAAATAGGAGTCGGAACTTTTCTTTCGTAGCATTAATCGTGGGAATCGGTTCTGGAATCGATTCTTCGCCCAGCTCTACTTGCCACTTTGTAGTCCCTCTACGCCTCCAGAACGGTTTGTTATCTCCGCAAAATTATGCCTGTCTATAAAACTAAATTATTCACCGATAACGTATTGCCCACCTGTTCACATCCCGCCTCCGTTTGTTCCAATATTGCTTTCCTCGGGTGAATGTACTCTTTGCCAGCAGTAATTGTATATCTTTGTGTCTTTTCTGGTCCGTAATTGGTTTTCATGAAATTTCCCAGTTCATCTGTTCATTTCACTGGTTATACTATTTTGAAGTTCATGTGCTCCTAAACACACTATAGTAGAATATAACTATATATACTATTGTTGTATACGCATGTTTTTTTCATTCTATCTTCTTCTATTTCCACCTCTCTCTCTCTCTCTCTCTCTCTCTCT
>NW_004798050.1:336671-339048 GCF_000002075.1 Aplysia californica | reverse complement strand
CCAAACACCACACACATTCAGACATCCTTGCCATTATAACTCCAAAATGAGTCAGATGCTGTCCTCCATAGAGTGAACCGGAATTACGTCAGAGTGCAGGGTGTAGGTCAAATTAATGTTAATACAAGTCTATGCTCTAGACCCACCGTTCTCTTGCTGGAGGTACACTAATCTATAAGTGTAAGTGATGAAACAGTTCGTATGGTCATTAATTTTGTCGTTTTGTTGTGGTGTGTTTGTGTGTTGGACTGTCCTTAACGTACTCCCTTCCTTCCTTCCTTCCCCCAACTTTGTTTCTTTCGCTCTCATGCTCTTAGACCAAGTCAGTCTTCCAAATGACCTACGTATATCCAGTAAGGCGTTAAACGCTTACAACGACAAATGGACCTGATTATTATCAATGCTTCTGGTCCCAGAATTGACCCAGTTATGCTGTGTACAGCGTAAACGCCCTCAAATACAGACTGGATTATTAATTCATCTGGTCAGAAATGACCTAATTATATACTGTGCAGAGTTAACACATGTAAATACAGACTGAATTATTAATTGATCTTGTCAGAAATTACCTAATATGTCGCATATGTTACATGCAAACGGATACAAACAGGCTTTGATACCAATACTTATGGTCAAGAATTGACCTGGTTATGACAAGCAGTTTGTTACATTAATTGAAAGAGAAACCTACTAGATTATTAACTTCTCTGACCCTGTACTGCCCTACCAGAGGACTGTCGTGGTTCGTCTGGGAAAGGATCTTTTTCTGACTTGTAAAAGCAGCCGTAACGCGGTCGTTGCTATTTGGTGGTAAGCGGGCGCTCTGGTGTGGTTTGCCTCCACTTTACTATCATACGTCCGTCGTCCTTATCTCTCCTCCTTCTTTTCTTTGTATGTTACTCTCTAACCTAATCTTCGGTACTTATATGACCCATTTTGTGTTGCAGGTGCCGTAAAACTCTTACTAAAAATAAACGTAAAGTCATTGCTCCTACAGTTGTACCTCGTTCTATTTCTGTTTTGCTTGCCTCGCAAAATACAAACTTTCATGGCGGTATTTTTGCACAGAGACTGTAATAAACACTAGTATTTTGGCAGTTCCGAGTTCGCATGTGTCTAAAAATATTCCTCCTATATAAATGTTTCCAGTTCTGTGCTTTGGAGCGCTGTGATGGGAGTGGTGCACGTTATGGCCTGTCATCGCAGCCAAATAATATGATAATAACGTGTGTGTTTGTGTACCGTTTGCGTGGTTTCATTAATACGCGTTTTTTTGCTGATTGTTTGTTTACGCGGGTGCTATGAGTGTGTTTGCAAGTGAGTGTGTATGTGTGTGTGTGTGGGGGGGGGAAAGCGATAGGTAGATAGAGAGAGAGAGAGAGAGAGAAAGAGAGAGGGGGGGAGAAAGAAAAAAAAGGGAGAGGGAGGTGGGCAGCTTGGTTTATGTGGTTTCACAGTAGTGTATTTGTCTTTTTCTTGCATGGTTATTCATAAGGTCTTACGTTATGTACACATAACATTTGAGGGTTAGATGTCTATCTGTCTGTTTGTCTATATGTCTGTCGGTATGTCTGTCGGTCGGCCTATCTTCTTGTGGCGGGTGTTCCTGTGTGGTTTGCTTTTTCTTTCGTGTCAAACGTTTATTGTCCTGATCTCACCTCCTTTTTTTTGTTTGTTACTCCTCTAATCTTCGGCACTTTCGTGATTTCATTGTGTTGAAGAGCCATGAAACTCCCACTACAACTAAAAGTCTGTCAGGCTGTCAGTGTGTTGCTCCATCAACCACACACAGGTGCTCTCTCGAAATTGTATCGAGGTCGGATGAGTGTTGAGGTTCAGTTTCAGAGTGGAAGGTGATGTAACCACTTCTTTGTAGACCTTGCATGGTGAATAAACTCTGTATCTTACTTTTATTTACCGGCGGGTGTCGTGGGGGAGAAACAGTTGTCTGTTATAGGCGGTACCCATTGGAGGGGCTTGGGTCGGTTCGGTTTGGTTCAGTGGCGAGGTGGCCTACTGGTTAGGCTACTGGATTCGTGATCATGAGATTGTGAGTTCGGGGGTTCGAGCCTCAGCTCGGTCCGACGCAGTGTCCCTGGGAAAGGCACTATACACGAATTTCTCTCTTGGCTTGGTCCTTTCGGAGATGGACGTTAAACTCAGATGCCTCTTAAATAACCTAACAGTGTTGATAGGGATGTTAAACCTATACCAAAGAAGGTTCTTTTCAGTTCGGTTTCTGGCGGCTTCAGTGGACACTATATATAGATAGACCAACTGCCCACACCGATCGCCGGACGTCGGTCCTTGAAAACACATGCCTCTGTTATTGAAAGTCATCATCAGTTTTGTTGGGTTTGCCTCTCCCAGCCCCCTC
>NW_004798050.1:332251-335113 GCF_000002075.1 Aplysia californica | reverse complement strand
TGTGTGTGTATGTGTGTGTGTGTGAGTCAGTGTGTGTGTGTGTGTGTGTGCGCGCGCGCGCGCGTATGGGTGTTGTTGTTTTTTGCTTACGTTGGTGTGCGTTTGTGATGTGGGACAGTCTACTGTATGGAATCGTCTCCTCTTTTTCGCTGGGATGCTGTATCCCACTGAGAAGACTGGGGATGAGCGACCGTTTTTTAAAAAGAGGGAGAAAAAATGACACCAGGATCATCCGGATAGGCATGAGCCAATAGCCCATTTCATCAATGATGAGAATTGTGTCAATGGGATTTGAAATATTTACACTAATTTGTTTCAATCGTTCTACGTGTCAGGAGTGGCCAAAAAACTACTGGCTTTTGTAGATCTATATCATTATGTTTATGAGTAAGATTAACAGCACCGTAATAGTGAAGTGAAAGAGCGGAGCGAGTCGATCGCTACCTACAGTTATAATATCATCTGTTCTTTGTCCTGTTACCAATAAACAATGTACGTGGTATTTATTTTGTCAGACTTCATGCAGGTGGTGGGTAGGCGCCTCTCGTAGATCGCATTTCTTTATTTACTCGCTGATGTTTTTGTTCTTCACTCGGTCTTCGTTATTCTCAGCACGAAATCATAAAATCATCGATTCTTTTCTCCTCGCCCAAATTAAATACAACGAAGGTGTCAAATTACGTGCTTTTCATTTTATCTCTCTCGAACTGTGACCTTTCTTAAAGTACATACTAAGTACGACTCAGTATGAACATACTTGGTACGACTAAGTGTAACGGCTTGTGAAGTTGTGGGTGGATGTGTACTGTGTACATGTGACTCTCTTTAGATCTTTTCATCTGTCAGTTCTTTTTCATTCCGTTTGAGCGTAGAGTGATGTTTCCCGGCAGCACCTGTTTTGCGTTTTTGTTTGTTCTTAATTTGTTCTGTTTTGGTTTTCCGGCGTTCGATACCAAAGGAATGGAAATGGAGATCACAAGGCCGGCAGATCTAATTGCGTACGGGCGGAAATTCGAGTTGACACAGCTTCGCCGGGAAGGAGACAAGCAACTGGATGGAAGGAAGAGTCTCGTTGCGGCAAACCGAATTTGAAAGACGTGGCTTCTTCTCACATACCTTGACTCACGGGCCAAGTGGCCAGAAATCCACCTTGAGTCCACTTCTTGTGTATTTTTATGATGTGTGATGATCGTTTGGTTCGTGACTGACGTTAGCTGTGTAAAAACGAACGAACAAACGAAATGATTCTTTGTCTTTTTAGTGATCGTTAACCTTACTCCCCTTTTCGAATTGGCGTTTTTTGTTTGTGTTCGGCTCTTAACCGTTGCGCACCAGAGACGTTAGTTCAATTCCCGCTAGAGGAATCTTATTTTATCGAGTCCTTCAGTCTTTCTGCTGGCTGACTGTATCCCACTGTAACCTAGCTCGTCTGTCGTAGGAGCCCGCTTCTGAAATAATCTAAGCTGCGGCATTATGGGCAAAAGCTTTAAGTATATAGTTTACAGTCAACCTCCTTTTAAAGTACGCCGTTCATAGTTTTCGTTGATCTTGTGTTGGTCAAACTCTTCAGTGGGTGGTTGGCGGGTGCTCAGGTTTGGTTTGCTTCTTCTTTCCTATGAAACATCTATCGTCCTTATCTCCCCTTCTTCTTTTTTAAATGTTTGTAACTCTCTTGTAGAGGGTGCGGTGGCTGAGCGGTTAGTGCGCTCATCTCCGAAGCGGAAGGTCCGGGTTCGAGCCTCGTTTCGGACACGGATTTCTTCGCCTCCTCCTGCCCACCGAGCAATAATAGGTACCTAACTTCGAGTTGGGGAAGTAAAGGCGGCGTGGAAAGAACTGGCCATCCTACCACAATATGCCGACGCCCCAGGAAGTTGTCTCACTAACAAGTCGATCCCCAATGTCCGGATCGGATGCGGGAACAACTTTACTCTCTTGTAACCCCTCTCATCTTCTGGCGCTCCAATGACCATATGCATGTTGCGAGCGCCGTAAAACATCCACTGATGAAACTGAACAAAGCTCTTCAGCGATCGCGTTTATGGTCGCACTTACGACACATCCCGAGCCTCCGTTACGCCCCATTTAATTTTTTAAATAAAAGTTTCAATAAGAGTTTTACGGCACTTTCAACACAGTTAGGTCATATCAGTCTCGCAGATTAGAGGTGTTACAAGATAGTAACACACTAAAGGGAGGTGGATAGGAAAGAAGGAGCAAACTGCACGAGAGCACATGCCAACTTCCCATAAAGGAATCGTATTGATCTCGTAAACCACTAATAGTTATATGTTACTTGGCGTTTCGAGTCAGGTACACTGGTCTAAGAGAATTCTCGATGATTCGGGTTTAATTTTTTAATTAATTTATTTTTGATTTGTAAGTCTCAACAACCCCATGTCTTCACAATTAGCGCATAGGTAGCTAGTGGATGCTTTGGTGTAGTAGTTTGCTCCTTCTGTCCTATCAAACACCGGTCATCCTTTTCTCTCCTCCTTCTTTTTGTGTTAGTTTCTGTCTTTTAACACCTCTAATCTTCCTCTCTTGTATGACCTAATAGTATCACAAGTCCTGTAAAACTTTACTTACTTAAACAAAAACAAACACTAGTTTTGAGATAGAGAGTCCTTGGTGGTTCGTTTTTTAAAGGCCCAACAACGTCGTATCTGCACAATTTGCATCCCAGTGTATCAGCAATATTTTGGCGCACTGGTTGAGGTGTTCGCCTAAATGATAGAATGTCCTTTTTTTATATAGATTTGTTCATATTTTGTTTGAGTCAACATTAATTTGTGTGTGTAAATATTATTATTTCTCCCCCCCCCCTCTCCTCCGTATCTCCCCGTTTCTTTTTTCCTCTTT
>NW_004798050.1:330587-331805 GCF_000002075.1 Aplysia californica | reverse complement strand
AGGCAGACAGACAGACAGACAGAGAAACAGAGTATTATTTCAAAGGAAGGTCAATTTTTGTTGTACCTCAACAGTGCATTGTACACCCTAGCACTCATTTTACCGATAGTATCTCCGAGCCGACCACTGTGCAATAGACGAAGTTGGTAGCGAACTTAGCTTGCAAACAGAAGTTGGTTGCAAACCTTTCTCGCCCGTCTCAGCTGCTCTGTATTTTTTTTCTATCTCGGCTCCGTTTCTTGCTGGAAGGCTGGTTGTCTAACTAACATCCGTATAGACAGAGCCTCCTGTTTCATTCTAAATCACGGGCGCATGTTCTGTTATTGTCAGGTTGTTTGCCGTGTTGCCGAAAAGGGTATAAGCGGCGGATAAAAGTAAGAGTAAATAAAAGTAAAGTTTGCCGTGGACGCAAAGAACGTGATCTCTATTTCCCCTCGGGTAGGACATAGTGTATTTTCGTGTTTGCGCCGGAGTATAGTATCCATGTTCCAAACAGCGTACACCTTAAGTGATCTAATTTGTGTCGATTGGGGCATTCAACATTTACTATCAATCACTTGACAACTGGGATCAATATTGTAAATAGGGCAGAAACATGAACGCGCGCTGGTCGGCCACATCAAAGGGCGGGGCACGCGACTGGCAATCCTACTTTGTGAATAATACGATTACACATCTCTCTTGTCTGTGGCGTACTGGATGCCAGTCTGTGCTTGCCAGAGGGAGAGCGTTGTGTCCTGAAGTGGTTGTGCGCTTGATAATTTAATGTCAAGACTGATGGGGGAAGTTGTTGGTCCTAATAGTGTGTTTATATATTCGTCAGTTTTGGTGAGTAAACGTATAGCCTCGACAATGCCTGTTCGTTGAAGGTGTATTGTCGAACAAACTAATTTAGCGCCTGATTTCACCTTGTGACACAGCACATATTGCATTGTTGACTTGTGGAACTGGGTTTGATTGCATGGTATACTGTTCCGATATAAATTCTGGTGCAATATTTTCTTCAAAGAATGGCGCTTCAGATGCTTACACAGTCTTGTATGCCGTTTAACACTTTGTCTCAGTATAGTCAGTGCAGAGTAAAGGGACGTGCAGAGAAAACAGATGCTCGGAGTTTCCTTGTAGACCCCGATCTCTGGTTCGTCAGCCTTCCGTAATAGGGAAAAACATCTCCACTCCCCACCGAGCACACCCGCTCTCGTTTCTCCCCCCCTCTCT
>NW_004798050.1:325131-327037 GCF_000002075.1 Aplysia californica | reverse complement strand
GTGTGTGTGTGTGTGTGTGTGTGTAAAACTCTCCCAGTCTTGCGGGAGTTCCGTCGTTCTTTATGTTTAAATTATCGTGCAGTTCCATTCCCGCGAAAACTGCGGTGGTATTCTCAGGAAGAGGCATTTTGCCTCCGCTAAAGGGGAAACATTAATATTTCACCAAACCCGAACAAGACTCCGGGACGCTGCGCGGCCTAATCGCGTTTGACGGCTTGACGAGGACACGGAAGGAGACGAGACGGATGAGAAATGAACAGCAAAATCAGTAGCAGACGAGACGAACCCCTCCCCCATACATAGGCCTACTACGCAAAAGAGCCTGGGAAAGGCGGCCTGATATGGTTAGATTCGGAGGTGGGAAGTTAGTGTGTCCTCCTGTGAGCGTGATGCATTTTACGTTTGTGTTAGGGTACAGATCATGGTTTAATTTATGAATGGAAGCGAAAGAATGTGGACGGAGCTGTGTTTGAACTGCGTGATTTTCGGTTGATTATTATTGTGAATGTGGACGGATTACTTCGAGGGTTTTGATTTATTGTTTCAATTAAAAAGTTTTCATTTTGCTTGGGAAAGTGTAAAAGTCTCATTACCTAATCCAGATGCTTTGTATTTCTTCTGCTTTGGACTTATCACAGAAGACGTTGATCCGGTGTGATTGACGTGGGATTTTCTTTTTAATGTATACAGCGGGTAGTTGTGCGTGGCAGAAGGTGTCGCTTGTAGATTCAACAAGGTGTTAGTGAGTTTTTGTCTCAGCAATATCATTGGGTTCTGTCCGCCGTGTAAAGGGGCGCCATCGAAAAAAAATCACGTTCTGTTTTCTGTGGGAAATATATATTATCGCGAATAAGTAGTTCCTACTTTTTCTATTTTAACGTATATCATTTCTCATCTCATTTGGTTGTACAATGTGACCATAGCAGCGTTCGAGTGTTTATTAACGCTACAAAGGACGTCGTTGTTGGTTGCCAGGCGCGTGGACGTAGTCTTCCTTTTCCACTTTGCTCCCTCTTTCCTATCAAACATCTGTCGTCGTTATCACTGCTGCTTTCCTTTTTATGTTACTCTCTAGTCACACCTCTAATCTGCGGCACTAAGGGGGCGCTCCATTAGCCCAGTTGGTGTCATGCTGGACTACGTTGTGGATGGCTTTGGTTCGAACCCGGCACTCTTGAACTCGGGTCGTTTTATGGGGTTTCCAAGGCTCTGTACCCATTTGGCTCGGTCCTATCGGAGACAGACGTTAAATGCGAAGGACTCGCCTCTTGAATAACCTAATAGTGTTGATAGGGGCGTTAAACCCCCACACTTACTTATCTTTTTATGTTATGTGTATACAACTGCGGTAAAACTTTTACCAAACCTCAAACTTGTTTTCTGCTTCGTCTCATATATAGCGAAAAGTTATCGCCGTCATCATACCTACTGACCATGAACTGTAACTCAACAAAAAAGAATGAATTACCTTTATGGACCAAGTCTTGCCGCCCAGATAGATGCTAGAAGAGCAGAAAGTCGATCTTATACACAGTGCCCATTTCAGAAAGCTTTGTCAAATCCCTATTCGAAAGCTTCGTCGAATCCTCATTGGATATGGTTTGACAATTTGATAGTCGCCAGAATATGTTTTGATGGGGTCGAAAAACACTGGTGCATTTTTTAAATTTTTTTTTTACAGTAGAGGTCTATTCGGTAAAGTGTGCACTTGCAAGCACCATTTTCCTAACTAGATTCGATCCTATCTGAGTATATGATCCGATCTGATCATGCAGATCGAGTTCTTTTGATCAATGGGCATCAGTTCTTATTTTGGCCCGACCACTTGACATAGCCAGGCATCCCATGGGTTTTGGAGTCTTTGTTGGCATTTCCTTTTCCTTTCCCCGAACTCTGTGAGTCTGCC
>NW_004798050.1:320349-322048 GCF_000002075.1 Aplysia californica | reverse complement strand
TCTCTCTCTCTTTCTCTTTCTCATCATTGAACGCACCCTTAGCAATTGTTACTTAAAAGGGTGAAGGTGTTTTGTCCTTTTTATTCGTCTAGTATTTCTGTCTGTCTGTCTGACTGTCTTATGTTTCCCCAGCACTTGATAACAATTATTAAGTTGGTGAGTTTTTCTTTACTCAAACAAACATAGTTTCCCAAATTGTATTTACTCGACATCATAGCACTATTGTTGTTAGTTGTGCTTTGTACAAGGCTAGAGAGACCCGCCCATCGCTGGTGGTTGGTGGGCGGAAACTGGTAAATCATACTTCCTTCCTTTACTCTTTTGTTCTTCATCTGATTCTTTTTCCAGCTCTTACTGTCTTGTTATCGAGTCGACGTGCTTCTCTTTATTTTAACTCAAAAGTTAAAAGCTGTCTTATCCCATCTATTCCACTTTTGTCCCTTCTCTCATATCAAACATATAGCATCCTCGTGTCCTTTTTCCCCCTCATATGTTACACTCTATCAACCACCACTGTAATTTTCGGTACTTATGTAAACCATTTGTTGTACGAGGACCATAAAACTCTTAGTAATACTAAAACTAAGAACTCATCACTCCGACCACCCGGTGTAGTGCTTGGAGGGTGCCACTGGTAGGTCCTTCTTCTTTACTTTTCCTCTGCTGTTTCTGTCTGTCTGTCTTACCCCCCTACACCAAGCACTATTATTGTGTTGATGCTCTTCCTTTTACTCAAACAAACAGAAGATAACCCGGTTCCTTGCCCTCTCTTCCCAACGATCGGACGTTCGGTCGTTACACTCCGATTAGGTCCGCTGTGACCTTCACCCCCTTTCCTCGGCATGTGGTTGGTATTGGGCACGCCGTCTTTATTTATTATCCTTTCATTGTTTGTTTCGCGACTTGGTTGGGTTTTTTTTCAATACAAAGTTACTGATCTTGCGTCTGTTTTAAGCATTTTCGTTATGCAGACTGTATCTTTTGTTATGACAAATGATAATTCTTTGGTTTAGTTTTAGTACAAGTTTTACGGCATTTGCCAAAAAAAATTAGGCCATATATAAGTGTGCCGAAGATTAGATTGTGTCAGAAAATTCACTTAAACTAAAATTAATAAATCGAAGGTAATTTTAAAAAGCAATAACTGGTATTGTATTCGTACAGTTAAACATTCCTCTTGTCATCAAGGGTGTCTTTTCATACTGGAAACAGGTGTTAGACAATATTCGTCCTAGTTCTTCAAGTGCTTCGGGCTGTTCAGGGTTTGGATCAGGTTGTCTGTTCTGTGGGGACGTTGAACTTGGAGTAGAAATGTGCCAAGATTCCGGAGAGATGTATGCCATTGCAGAGTGGTGACCCGTGTTTACGCGCGTGTATTCGTGTGTAAGTGTGTGTGGTATTATTCCACCGTGAATCTGCCTCGAGCCCTCTTGGATTTTATTATGTGTGAATTCGTCGTCTCCCACGTGGCGTCAATATGGATCTGATAGAGAAACAGTCTGATCTCGATGCCTGGCTCCAGGACGGCTATCACATGCTCTGGTGGGTTCTCACTTCTATCATTTCCTTCTCTGTCGTATGATTCGGTTGTTGTCGTCGTCGTCTCCGTCGTCGTGGTTGTTGTTGTTGTTGTTGTTGTTGTTGTTGTTGTTGTTGTTGGTGGTGGTGGTGGTGGTGGTGGTGGGGTTTTTTTTTGGGG
>NW_004798050.1:317740-320249 GCF_000002075.1 Aplysia californica | reverse complement strand
GGGGGGAGGAGAGTGTTCTTGCTGTTCCGTTTTGTGGTTACTTTTACTGTTACTACTTGCATGTGGTTGGAAGGTGTCACTGATAGATTATACCTATGTACTGATCTTTTGTTGTTTCTGTTCGTTTATCTGTTTGTCGTTTGTTTCCCTTGCACCAGATGACCGATATTGTGTTTCTTTGCTTCTCTTTACTGTAACAAAAGATGTTAATGGTGTTGTTGTTGTTGTTTGTTGTCGTTGTTTTAGTGAACGTTTTTCGGCATTTGTTATGCCATGTAGATCTAAGTGACGAAGATTAGAGGAAACAAACACAGAAAAGTAGAGATGACACCTCTAAACTTCAGCACTTACAATAACTTTCTTGTATTTACAAGTGCCGTAAAACGCTTTCTAAAACATAACTGTCAGTATTCGTCTCGACTTGCTTCTGTATTATTCCAACTTTTAAATGTGGCTGTTATTGTTTGAATTTGGCATCACTGACAGGCGGTTGTCATTGCCAGGGCTGGTCATGAGATTTGCCAGCAACACGCAAGAGTCCTCACCGTGAGAATGGATGTGAAACTTTAACTCTTTGAGATTATTCAGGCCATTTAACGCTCTCTTTGAGGCCACTTTAAACAAGAAACATAACCTCGTTTATAATGCACATTTAAAAAATCTCTGCTTCGTTTACCTGAAACCCCAAAAAGTCAAGCAAAAACATGCATACTGCTTATATGCAAACTTGTTTTTTTTCTCCAGATTTTTATATGATGGTACAAAATGTGCTGTAACAGTGTGCTTTTGGTCACTTGATCGGATATGCGTCCGTTCTGTCCCCAAAGAAGGCAAAAAAGAGAAGAAAAAGATGTTGTTTGGAGTTCGAGAACTGTGGGTTTTTGAAACGTTTTATTTTTTGAATGACTGAATGAATGCGTGGGTGACTGAGTGAACACGTAGTGAAGGAGCACTATTTGGGTGGAGATGTGGGTTGATACGTGGATGGATGAGTGATTGAATGGATTGATGGGAGGGTGAATAGATGGGTTGGTAAGTGTGTCAATGAGTGAGTGAGTGATTTGGAATTAGGTAGGAGTAGGTGGTATGTAACTGAGTGAATGAATGAATTAGTGGGTAAGGTGAATAAAAGGTGGAATTTTAAAAAGTGGTGTAGTTTTCGTCATACATTTTCTCATTTCGGTTGTGGATATTATATAGTTCATGTTTTCATATTTTTCTTGTCAAAACAAGACCGTGACTTCTGTGGGAATTGTTTTGTTGATAACCTTTAGTTTCCAGGACCAACTTTTCATATCCCCTCAGCCCAGAGAGCAATATTTTTCAGGGGAGAGAAAAAACTGTTTCAAATCATTTATAAATTGTACATACGTTATATATCTTTTGTGGCTTTTTTCAACATTTGGAATTAAAATTTCGACCAAATGTTTCACATGTTTCACCAGTATTGCAACCGATACCACAGAGAAACTACTGTAATCAGAAGATTAAAAAAAAAATCAAAATTCTGGGCTTACTGCATCTGAACTGCTGGCCGACGATATGCATCTGTCTCAGAAGTGCAGTATTTGTGACATTAGAAAAACAACAAACAAACAAAAAAGCAAACCAATCAGCTTTAGTACTGCTAGACGCAAGGTGGACAAAAATACACTCGTTCAAGAGGCGGTTCTTCCAATCTCGACATTCATCACCGGCATGGATGGGCTGGTTGAGAAGAAAGGAATACAGTGGAACTCGGATACAACAAAATCGGATACAACGAACACGGATTCATCGAAAACTCTCGGATTCAACGAAGTGAGACGGGTTCCACCGTTTTGCAATTAACTGAAATCAACAAAATAACCCAGATTCAATGAACATACAAATGAGCGAACTCGGATTCAACAAAGTAGGTTGCTTCGCGCATTTTCCCCCGGCAACGAATCTTATAAGATTTACTATGTTCCAAAGGACCATTGATCCCACCTGCTTTGTGTGTCATACCTTATACGTCCAATCATAATCCTTCCAGTTTGATACAAAGCCATGAATGGATCACCCATTCTACACCGGCCTAGATGCACTACCAAAAAACAGTGTCTCTGGTGCAGTAATTAGGCACTTTGCTATTTCAGGCAAGAGGCCCGAGTTTGATTCCCGTTAGAAAATGTTTTATCGAGTATCTCGGCTTTTTTGCTGAGACGTACTATCCCTCTCAGCCCGGGTTGTGCCTTAAAGGTAAGGTCGAAGCCAGCCTCCTTAATATTGTAAATTATGTCGTGTAAAGCACTTGACATTGTTACTCTGCATGGACCAGGTGTATTTTGTCGACTTTTTGTGCTGGCTAAGTGCACGATCTCCAGGTGGTCTGCGCTGACGTACGTCTGTGGTAATATGAGCCTTCAAGCTGTGCTCTCATAACACTCTGTGTTCATAAAACCAATGGAAGATTATTTTAGTGCACTTCTGACACCTGATATTTGTTTGTAGGTGGGAGTGATTCTCTCTCTCTCTCCCCCCTCCT